>NC_084485.1:42933502-43233502 GCF_030035675.1 Rhineura floridana | reverse complement strand
AGGGCCATAAAACATTTCTTGTGACAACATATTTATTATTGAATTATCTGCCTGAACTGGCTTTCAAATCACTACATATTTTAATCCTGTTTCACAGCACTAATTCATGGAATGGAAAACAGGTCCCTGCAAATCACTGTACATGTTACAACAAGCTGTTTGGCAATGAAGTCAGTGCTCCACCATGAGCTCAAATTGCTCTTCAGTGATTTATTATTGTTGTTGTTGTTGGTGGTGGTGGTATCCTGCCATTCCTCCCAGTAGGATCCGAGGGTGAATAATGGGGTCAATGAGAATTACTACCTGCAACAAGGTGTAAAGAGCTGTAGCTCTGTGGGAAGATGCTGTAGCTCAGTGGTAGAACATCTGTTTTGCATTCAGAAGGTCCTAGGCTCAATCTTTAGCAACTCCAGTTAGGACTGGGTGAGATCTCCATCTGAAACCCTAGAGAACTGCTGTAGTCAGTATAGAGAAAACTGAGTAAGGTGAACCAATGGTCTGACTCAGCATAAGGCAACTTCCTTCCTATGTTTCTTCCTTTAAAGTTTAATTTGACATGTTTGACCCCATCATATATAGCTTTGAAATAAAGTGACCTCATGGCTCTTTAAAATGTTGTATGTGAGCTGTGCTTGCTACTGCCTGTCAACTCTTCCCCAAATACTTGGTTGGATACAGAGTATCTGTGTTGAACCTTGGTTCCACTGAAATCAATGGAACTTAAGTGAAATCATGGCTAACTTGCCCCATTTCTTTCAGTGGGACCTAAGTTCAGATAGCATCCTCTGGATCCAACCTGTGGTATTTTTTCTTCTCTAGCTTATTCCACCACCACCCCGCTGCCCCCAATTGCCAATATGTTTCATTGATCACAATACAAGCCTAGTGAACATATGAAGTGAAGGTATTTGGATTGTTGCTAGTGTACTTCCTTGAACATGGGTTGATCCTTTGAAGACTTTGCAAATGAAAATCTATCTAACGGTTATTAAAGACACAAGGCACAGTAGCCAGGATTCAGTGGTGGCTGGTGGCTCTATGTCAGTGGGGCAGTGGAATCTGCTCCGTGTTTTAGTCCAAACTTTCAAGGAACTTCAGCACCTCGGACATCTCCTTGAAAGTTCATACTAAAACCTGGAGTAGATTTGACTGCCTCACTCACATGGATCCACCAGCTGCCACTGCCAGGATTGTTAAATGGGAACTCCATAGTCAGAGACAACATACCTCTATTTATCAGATGCCAGTAAACAATCAGAGAATGGTCATCATTATCATGAACATTCATTTCCACCAGAGCTCTGGAATCTGTGTGCGGCTACTGTGAGTTGTGAAGCACTGAACTGCAGGTGTCACCCTTCTTAGTTATAGTGGAGAACCTTCTGGACTGAGGATTAGACAAATTCATGGAGGTCAAGGCTATCAGTGGCTACTGCCGACATTAGCTATATTCTGTCTCCATGGTCAGAGGCAATATGCTCTGGAATACCAGTTGCTGGAAACCACAAGAGGGGAGAGCACTGTTGTGCTTAGGACCTGCTTGTAGGCTTCCCATAGACATCTGATTGGCCACTGTAAGAATAGAATGCTGGACTAGATGGGCCACCCGTCTGATCTAGCAGGCTCTTCTTACATTCTTATGACTCTGTTCACTCAGGCTCACATTGGCTTTTTCAGGGCAAGTAGGAATATATAAAGAGCTTCATTTTCCAGCTGAGCCTTGATGTTGAGTAATAATATCTTCCTGAGCTCTGGTGTATTCCTGTATTCTTGCTTGGTTTTTGCTCCTGACTCCTAGCTTGTTCTTCAATCCTGCTTCCTGGATTGATCTCCGGTTCTTCAGTCTTGATTCTTGGCTTGTTCTTCAGTCTTGTTTCTTGGTGGGGCCCTGAACTGCTCTTTGGTTCTGATGCCTGGCTTGTTCCTTGATCCTGTATCCTACTTTGTCCTTTGGTCCTGCCTTGCTCATTGGTCCTGACCACTGGCCTGTCTCACAGCTCTTGATTCCTGGCTGCTGACTCACTGCAGACAACTGCCAGCAGCCCAGTCCTGGTAGAGTGATACAGTAGGTCACAAGCAGCTTGGATGAGCCTGGGAGCTGTCCAGCAGAAGCCAATAAAGAGAGCAGAATCTTGGCCACAAAGCCTGGACCAGCAAGGGAGTTATCTGGCAGAGCTTCCCAACAGAGCTGTGGCATCAACACAGAGAAGATAGGGACTGGCAGTTTTATTGTGGACCTGGTGGCTCCATTAGTTCCTGAATCTTCTCAGGGATCTGATCCAGAGCACACATAGGATTTGCCTCTTCCCTCCAAACAGATGAAAGGGAGCCTTGGGTTGCCAAACAGTCCATTGTCACCAGATCTAACCTTTGATATGCAGCTATTGTTGCTGATGCTCCCGAGGTCCTACGGTAATGAAGGAGGGTCCAGAGTCAGGGTAGGGCTCCAACTATTGCATTCCCCTACTATTGCATTCCTCTTTGTTGAGATGTCATCTAGAAGGGTGGACTACAGGTGTCCCTCAGGGTGTTGACTCTCTATGGCCCCTGTCTATGCTGGAAACTGCCGTAGGATCATGCTCTCATCATGTCACATCAGGTCCAAGACCTGCACACTAGTGAAGATGTGACAGGCCACTTCTGAAAGCAGAAGCTGGAATTGGATTTCAATTCGAACTAATAAGGGGATTATTATATTCTCATTACATGTCTTTTTGCAAATGTTGGCCAACAACATGAATTCGTGGCTATAAATTTTACTAGGGAATCCAGGTGCAGCTATTGTTACCTAAGGAAAATGATTAAGCTGAGGATATCGCTATCTGAAATGACAAGCAAAACAAGCTACAAAGCAGGACAGCAAAATCATTCTAGCCATAACATTTCCCATGCCTTCACAACTGGAATGTTTATCCTGCCTGGGACTAACCTAAATCAAGGAGACTGGTAAGTTTGTCGATGCCTAAGAGATGGGAATTAATGAGGTTCTCCTCTATGTGTTGTCAAGGGAATGAATGGATCCATGAATCACGGAAACACAATTGAACAGACTTATCTCTCCAGAGGGAGTGGTGTCTGGGTTCATGTCGCAGCTTGGGATAATTACACAAGTCACAAAAAAGTGCAACAAATGGACCTATAAATCTCACAACCTGAGTCATTGGCCTCGAAAGAACAGAAGACGGAAGAGCAACTCTGGAGCAAAAGGCTTAGTGTATCAGAATGTCTTTGTAAAAATGAGTGGGCTGGCCAGAAGAAATGGACAATGTCTCTGGAATGTCTTCTCCCTTTGTATATTTGGATTGACATACGTAGTGATGAGCCACGAAGAATCCATCTCTGGATTAAGATCATACAGTATGCCATAATGTTGAGGATTCCTTTGAAAAGAGCTCATTGTCCTGGCAAGATTCAGTCTCACCAGGCAACAAGCTGTGGTTAATATTTCTTTCAGGCAAAGCTAGTCCAGCTAGACAAAGCATGGCCTGAAAAACATGCCTGAACCAAACTGATGGTCTGGTGGAGATCTGCAGTCACTGAATGGAACCATGCATCTGAGGAGCCTATGATACAAGACTCTCATCTCTTGAGATTTATATAGCTCTGCCTTTTACATTGAATAAACCCAATTCAATTAAGTAAGCTTAATAAAGGAGCTACCTCTGACCAACTCCAGAGGGTGTAAAAATGAGTAGTTTCTAGATCCTTGATGTCATCAGCTAGAATTCTTCCCCTGCATAACTTTTAAAGATACAGAAGACCTCTTGGTTGCCAGGCCTGGCCTCCCAGAAGTCTTCTGTATCTTTAAAAGTTGTGCAGGGGGAAGGGAGAATCCCACTTTGTGGTTTTTCTTATTACAGTGTTGCAAGAACACCTGCACTTGGCTGACTTTCTCTTCTCCTAAAGATACAGGATCAGTCTCAGGCCAAGAACCTGGCAACCCTAGCAGGGCCAGAGGCAAACAAGGACAAAACAATAAATGTAAATGTTGCTTTTGTACAGTAGACTAGTTTCTACACACACACACAACACATTCCTACCAGACAAAAACACTCAAGAAGAGTGTGGCCAGGGTAGTGAGGGTGTGACTGGGGAGAGGAGATGGCCTGGGGAGAATCCCAAAGGCCACGAAGAAAGACTTGGAGGATCACATGCCAACCCCCAGATTTGAGGTTCCTCAGCCCCAAGGTAAAGGAACAGATGGGGAAATCCCATATATTTTATTTATTACACTTACGGCCTTTCTTGCATGGAATTCAAGGCAGTATAATTAGGGTTCGCAGGCAATCTTCCATCCAGATCAGGTTGAAACCTGCTTATCTTCAGTGGTTGTTGCATCATGTGCCTTCAGACCGTGCTGTGGGATGATAGACAAACATCCAGAAAAATATCATTTAGCACATGGCTTGACTTGCTTGCATGCAGTAATCATCTTCACAGAAGATTCTGGCATGGCTCTTCAGTGCATGTTAGACGGCTGCCCCTTGCCTTACTAATCAAAGGGGCTCATTGATGGCTTCTTATCCAGGGAGAATTTGAACGCCTTGATACTTCATGATTTGTTCAAGGCCTGACCTGGGCTCTGTTTATTAAAGCAGAGATGACAAAAGCACCCTCAATAGCCTTTTGGAAATGTAGCTTTTAATTGTTGTAAAGACGTATTGCTTTCCTCCTTAGCCAACTAATTGTTTTGCATTTGCAAATGAGAAGTTTGTTTGTACAATGCTGGAGTTGTTTGTTCACCTCCTACCCAGTGCCCCCTTCTTTGGGGAACATGCAGCGTTTGATCCTCATCTCCAAAAACACACATAGCTTTCTTGGCCATTAAATATCAATTATTGGCACCTGATTGTGTGCTGGAAGCTTAGTGAGCATTCACTGAAATGAGCTTGATGATTAGCCAGTGTGTGCTTTGATTCCATGGGATGACAAAGTCATCACTGGTAGAATTCCATTTAAACTTATGCCATCGCACCATCTACCACTGTGTGGTTTTCAGAGAGTGATTTGTGATTCATCTGCTTTCATTTACTCTCCTGTGGCACAAAGCTGTAAGGAACAATACAAATCCTGCAGTTAATGTCCTGGCAGCTGAAACAAAGGATTTAGATTGTATGGTTGTCAAAATGCTTCCAACCGAAAAAAGAAAACTTTTTAAAAGAGAGTAAGCTGGGATTGTGTGTGTGAACTTTTTACATTTTAAAACAAATCTGTTATATTTTCAGTGTTCAGAAAGCAAGATGCACCTCCCGGCAAAATTGTTTAATTTCAAAAACACAATGAGTAATTAAGTAACATCATGTTATCCTCAGAGCATGTGGAAGGGGGAGTAGGGTTGTGCCCTTCTCTTGCCCACTAGCCCTGCCTCTTACACAGATTTGGCATAGCCTGTGAAAGAGCCTTCATGCATACAAGCGTGCTTGAGTAGGCTCTGTACATGTGATCTAGAACTCTTCCTTGGGCCTACACAGATCCTACACATGTGTACCTCATATGAGCACATGCTCTTTCTCAAAGGTTATACATGTATGGTCTAGGCCAGCAGGCTTTCTCCTGTACGTGCCTTCAACATAACTTGTGAAGAGTCCTAAAATGTTTGAAACAGGAAGTTGCAGCTTAGATTTATTAAAAATAATTAGATAAAGTTGTTGTCTGGCAATGGTGAGTAACTACTAACCATGATGGCTATATGCAGACTTGTCATGGCCACTGTGAGAACAGAATGCTGGACTAGATGGGCCTTTGGTCTGATCCAGCAAGACTCTTATTGCCTCCAGTATCAGGGATTGTATACCCCGAATACCAATCTCTGGGGATCATGAGTGGGAGAGTGTATTGTGCACTTGTTCTGCTCTGTGGGCTTCCCTCAGACATTTGTTTGGTCACCCTAAGAACAAAATGGTGGACAAGAAAGGGCTTTCATTTGAGCCAGCAAGGCTCCTCTTATGTTCTCTGGTAAGCAAATATATTTTTATATATTAAAAAAAAATCTTCAATTTTCCAGAAAGTACTGTAGGATTGGTCTCATTTTTGACAATGCTAGATTGAAATATTGGTTCTAGTTTCAGCAATTCTACAAAACAAACATTGTTTCCATTATTTTTGTTCTCAGAGTATATATCAGCGTATATGTGGCAATGACCTCCTGCGGATTGCTAATTTCTTTTTGGCAACTGCTCTCTTTTGAAATTTAAAAAAAGATTCCAAGTTATGGATGCTGCTAGATTCAACTTGGGCCTTACTGTGTGGGAGGAGGCTTCTGTATTGGTATCCCTAGCTGGACTGCATGCAGAATTCCCCAGCCTAATTCAACAGCTAGGGCTGACTGTACATATAACCATGGCATCCCATGGGTGGCCATGGGAGCAAGAATGGCACATTGAGAGTGGTGTGTATGTACATAACTGGTTTGGAACCAGAGGCTTGTATTTGTTGTTGTCTTTTTAAGAACAAACATTGTATATTGATATAGTGACACTTGTTTATTTAACTAGTAATTGCCACATTTGTATGTGTACCCCCTTCCTCCAGGAAGCTCAGGGCAATGTACATACCTTAATTTTATGAGAGAGAGAGAGGCATTCTACACCTACTGTTGGAAGCAGTATGCCTCTGAATGCCAATTGCTGGGAATCACAAGTAGAGAGAGTGTTATAATGCTCATCCTGCTTGCAGACTTCCCAGAGGCATCTGGTTGGCCATTCTGAGAAGAGGATGTTGGACTAGTTGAGCCATTGGCAAGAACTTGTAGGCTGTTCTTATGTTCTTAGGGAAGGAAGGAGACTTTAGGTTTTAAAAGTATCCTTCAAAGGCATATTTTAAAAGTCTGAAAATATACTTCAAGAGTCAAAACTGAATTCTGAGAAACACAATGTGGAATGACCCTTTAGTCTGATCCAACTGGGATTTTTAAAACACTTTTAAGTAAAGCCACAGTTTTCATTATGATTTTCTCCTGTGTTTGAGAGATGAGCCTTGAATCAGGTTCTGAGGCTACATCTTAGAGATTCTTTTTTATGGCTTTTAACTGTGGGTTGCCCAATCTGAAAAAGAGGTATTAACTAGTTCAAAATTGTCCAAATTTAATGTGAGATGATACCTCCAAGTATCCTACCAGAGGGCACTCACCATTCCTACTTACAGGGCCTTTTCCAAACAGTATTATTGATAATTAAAGATCCATCAAAGTATATAAATATATTCTCAGGGGAATAGTATACGAAGAAGTTTAAAACAGATTTACTTTTTTTCAGTTTTGGTGGGCTTATTGATTTGTTTTTATATACTGTATATATCTATATCTATATCTATATCTATCTATCTATCTATCTATCTATCTATCTATCTATCTATCTATCTATCTATCTATCTATCTATCTATCTATCTATCTATCTATCTTTCTCTCTATAGGTCATTATATTATGCTTTGTTAGAACAGAAAACTGTGCATGTAGTGACAAAATTGAATCATATGTTGTATCTGTATTGACCACTGAAGAAGACTCATTCAGGATAGAAACAAGTTTGGTCTACTGTCTAAGTATTTGTATGTCACGTTTGGTTTGTCACAACTGTTGGCTATATCAGCTGATATTTTGATATATTCCATATACATGTCAATAACAGAGCGTTTAGACATTTTATATATTGATATTGTCCTCGTATTGTTTTATATTTATATTGTTTACCTGGCTATTCAGGCAGGCCTATGGAATTGAGGAGGGTTAATTTTATGATGTTTTAATTGGAAATTGGTTTTAAATTGTTTAGGACTGTGGTTGTTTGGTATATTGTATATTATGTATAGCTTTTGCTATTGTAAGTCACCTAGAGTGTCCACTAACCTGGACGGATAGGCGACCAATAAATACAATTATTATTATTATTATTATAATTATTATATATATATATATATATATATATATATATTGTTTGAGATTAGAGTTGGACATTTTTATTTGTTTTATTAACTTTGGCATTGATATTTTTTAGACCCAGATACACAAACCCAATTTTATATTGCTATTTATTTCTGTAGATTAGGTTTATATTTCCCTGTTCTTTTACTGCATAGGAATTTGAACCCCATTGGATCAATATTGCCAACACAACATCCTTTATATTGTAATGCCATCAACACCATTGTTCTATTTCTTTTTAGAAGATGATAGATTTTACCCACAACGTTATTTTCCCCCGTCCGTTCTATTCTGGAATAGAGATTTGGCACTCTGACAACTCATAAAACAATAGAGGCTCTGAAACTAAAAAGGCATAATCTTAATAGCTATGAAATTTGGCAGCTGGTGTCAGAGGTGATCCAAAGAAAGGTTCAGGTAAATCTCAGCCTTGCATGTCCTTAAAAATAACTTTTTCTAATCTGATTTTTTTTCTGGGAAAAGTGTGACATTTTTCAGTCTGACATTTGTGTTTAACATTCCTATTAAGCCTGTGGCAATCTGGAAATAGCTACTCAAGTTCCAAGGTGTAAATGAATCAGTCGCTATAGGGATGCTATTTTTTTTCTCAAAATAAGAAGGACCAAAAGTTATAACTGCAGCCCTAGGAATAAGTTCCGGTGACTCACCAGACAATTGAATTTACAAGAATGTGTTTGTGGGCTTATTTATTGACTCGGCAGAATGGCAGTTAAACCCTCTCTTGAATCATGAAGAACAGTGCAAGTGGATAGTCTTCCGCTCCTTTTTATTTATTTTTATCTATATTAATTAAATTATTTTTAAAAATTCTATTCCCACCACATATTTTCCAAAGAGATTCAAGGCAGGTTACAAATAAGAACCAAAACAATAAAATGCAATCAAATCCCAGCAGCACAAAAATAATTCCTTGGTTAACTAATTAACTTAATTGACCAGCATGCCCTGGTATAATCTGACAGACAGATGATAGATAGATAGATAGATAGATAGATAGATAGATAGATAGATAGATAGATAGATAGATAGATAGATAGATAGATAGATAGATAGATAGATAGATAGATAGATAGATAGATAGATAGATAGATAGATATAATTTGGTTGTTAACCAGCTCATGCAAAATACAATACTTAAAATCCAGAACAATATAAAATACAGTACAATGTGCAGCAGATCTGCAAATCTGATACCTGCACAAAACCTAGAGGGCCTAATTTGATTGCCTGCTCTCTCCTTCCCATTCCATCTTTAGACTGTGACTTCATGGATTCAGCATCAGCCAAAAAACTGCCCTTATCCCCACCCCCATTGCTCTGTTCACCATTTGAGATCCTCTGATGGGGCACTTCTGATGGTTCCCCATACCCCTAAACTTTGGTTGATCTTTTTCAAGAACCAAGCTTTTAATGTTGTGACCCATGCCCTGTGGAAATCCCTGCTAGTTAGGGTAGCCAGGTTCATGGCCTGAGACTGATCCTGTATCTTTAGGAGAAGAGAAAGTCAGGCAAGTGCAGGTGTTCTTGCAACCCTGTAATGGGAAAAACCACAAGGTAGAATTCTCCCTTCCTCCTGCACAACTTTTACAGATACAGAAGACCTCTTGGTTGCCAGGCCCTGCTTCGAAGAGGTCTTCTGTATCTTTAAAAGTTGTTCAGGGGGAAGGGAGAATTCTACCTTGTGGTTTTTCCCATTACAGGGTTGCAAGAACACCTGCACTTGGCTGACTTTCTCTTCTAAAGATACAGGATCAGTCTCAGGCTATGAACCTGACAACCCTAAGCTAGCAGAGGTTCAGTAGGAACCATCCCTGCCTTCTTTTAGACATTCTCTGAAAATGGTATTGTTTAGACAGGTCTTTAATTAATGTGGTTTTAATTATGATTTTAATTATGGATACTTCTATTGATTGATATATTTTATGAAAATGGATTATAAATATTTCAATAAATCAATCAAATAGAAGAAGCTGGCAAGATCGGGTACTTCAGCTTTCAGACCAGCAGAGTTCAGGTGACCTGAGTAGCCAATAGGATCTCATCTAGTCTTATATAATTTGCTGGCTCTTCTCCAACTCCTCAGTCTGCTTAACTTGCTGCTTGATGTTGGTTGAGCTGATTATGGAGAGCTGCTTGAACAGCATGTGTGACATGTAGCCACAATATGGAGCTGCCTGCTGGTGAGTTTTGAATAACCCTCAGTAACCCACCTTTTATAAGATACTTAGGTTAGCTATTTGTGATACATCGAAGGAGGTGAAACCAACTGTTTTCCACTTTACCTGGAATTTTCTGTCTGGTAATCTAGAAGTAATTTTTAACTCACCAGGTACAGAAGCTTAGCACCAGATAGAGCCAAATACCTTACAGAGCCAAAATAATGCCCTATATTTGAAAAATGTCTCAAATTTGATTGGTTATGTAAATACACTCCAGTTATGCAAATACACACATGGATAGATCCATTGACCTCAGTGAGTTTTACCTGTTTGCACATTACACGTGGGCCACGTGAAAGAGTGTATCCTAGGTAATGTGCAAACTTTCATTTCCCTACAACTTCCACCTAAAATATGCAACTGAGAACCATAACATTATTTTCGCACTAAGATTTGAGTATTTATTTACAAACTTTTTGGTATCAAAGGACTACATGTTGGAGCTGTAGTAACACTTTTTTTGTCTCCAGTCCTTTGAGCATTCCTAATGCCATTGCCACTGAGTACAGTAGGGCCCCGCTTTACAGCGCTTCGCTTTACAGTGATTCACTAATGCAGCAGCTTTCAATTAGGGAAAGTCCCCGCATTAAGGCGCTTGTTCTGCTTTTACGGTGGTTTTTTTCCGTTGCACACCATTTTGATGTCATTTTTGCGCAACGCGCCCCATTATCATCAATGGGTTCCACTTTACGGCGATTTCTGCTTTACGGTAGCAGTCTGGAACAGAACCTGCCATATAAGCGGGGCCTGCCTGTAGCAGGAAGATCCTATGTGTCATTGGCTCTTTCTCAGCCTTTAACCTCTCAGGTCCATCAGATGCATGATTTCCTTCTCGGTGTCCCTTAGCGGTGCAGGCTGCAGAATCAGTTCATTTGCATATTTCCACAAATATCATCCAGACAGCTAGATCCCAGTTGCTGCATCAGCACATTTTGCCACCGCAGGATTAGATTGCCAGTCACCGATGAATTACTAATTGCAAATTACAAAATTAGCAATTATGAAAAGTCAAATCAACATCCACTAAGGTATTCTGAGGTTTACATTCAATCAGGATTTGTTGAAATAAATAAATACGGAAACCTGATTTGCAAATGCAATAAGCTGTAGTCACATTGCCCACACTTCATTTATTTAAAACTCTCTTCCATACATAACCATATGCAACCACCACACCCTTTCAATTAAATATATGACCATCTGATGGTTTGGATGCCCTGCAATAATTCACACAAATGGCTCTGTATTAGTTTCAGCTCTTCACTTGTTAAAGGGCAAGCTGGGTACAGAGGAATGCAAGAAAGTATCTTGTCTAAAGGCCATACAGATGAATGAACATATAATGATTGCTTCATTCAGGCATTCATACATAGAGTCTGTATTTTTGGCTGGCCATTTGCTGAATGTTTTGATAGAAAGGTCAGACTAGCCATTTTGCAATCTTGGAGAAAAGCCAGATTGGATGCATCTGTCTGAAATGTGCCAGGCCATTGCTTTGCATCACCTCTGATATCTTTCTTTGAAAGCCTTCCCAGTTTTGAAAAATGAGAGGTTAAATAAAACTGGCACTTGGAATTACACCCACAGGAGCATATGAAATGGTTTTATTTGGGATTGGCCAGTCACATGACAATTCTGTGAATTGTCACAGAACAGTTCCACACCATAGGATCGGTTCCAGATCAT
The DNA here is from genome assembly GCF_030035675.1 of Rhineura floridana. Taxonomy (NCBI): domain Eukaryota; kingdom Metazoa; phylum Chordata; class Lepidosauria; order Squamata; family Rhineuridae; genus Rhineura; species Rhineura floridana. The sequence continues at coordinate 43,221,656 of NC_084485.1, read as the reverse complement.
AGGAGTTACATGCATGAAAGACCAATTCTAAACAAGAGTTTTCATGCTTATTCCTACAACAGTAATTCTAGGAGTTATGAGCTGGATGCAAAATGACCAAATGCTCCACTTAGCTAAATCAAAGGGAGAGGTGAGACAGCAAATTTCTCTCCATCAGCCCTGCTGAGACCAGCTGCCATTTGGCTCCTCCCTTTCCAAAAATTCCTCCATGTGCCATCAGTCTACCTGGTCATTATGCAACTTCACTATATAACAATCTGAAAGAGTTGGTACCTGAATTTGGCTACTCTTCACCCTTTGTAGCCTTCCTGCTTATTATATTGTAAGCCATTATTGTAACCTGTGAACTGTCTTGGGTGCATTGGGAGAAAGGTGGCCTATCAAATAAAAGTGTTCTTAGATCTCCCAAACTCTACGTTGCCCTAGTAGTCTACAGTTGATTTTGGAGCATGGATGACTTAGCAGAGCTTCATGAAAAAATGTGTCCAAGATCAGCCAACTGATGGTATTGTAATGCAATGAGGAGTGGCATTGGTCTGAATGATCTCTCAAGGATTCTCCCCTCCTAACCCCATGACTCTAGCTATAAAAGGAAACTGCTAAAAAAGCCAAACCAGTTGGAGAAACTTATTCTGACAGATTCCTTTTTGTTGAGTGGATGGACCTTCCATAACTAAAGAGATGGCCAAGTACAGGTGATTTGTTGCCATAGGAGCTAAGGGCTGGAGATCCTTTTGGAAGAGGGCATGTCTTTCTTCCCCCTACCCACTCTCCCCATCTGGAAGTGATATCATCAAAATGTGTGGGTGTGTGAAAGAAAACAAATGACTGACAGTGCTAGCACTGAGTCTGAAAGAGATGCAGGTCCTGACTTGTTCTCTATGAGAATCCAATACTCTGGCTCCCCTAGAAATCTGAGGAGGAGCAATATATATTTGGAGTTAATGCTGTGAGCCCCCATCTTATGCTCAGCCAATTGTTCTGCAGCTCTACATTGCATGCATCTTTTCCAGGCATTGTTTGCAATATCTTCCCCTGCAGGCCAAGCTTCCCTCAGCATATGAGTGTGAAATCTTCCAGAGACACCATTATTATGCACAGTGGCACAGTTGAGGCACTTAAATGGCTTTGGAAAATGGGGAATAGATGTCCTCAAAGGCTACCTTTTAAAATCTAAAGCAGAAAGAATGTAGCGGAAGCAAGGATGAGAAGAAAAGTAGCAGCAAAATCAATGTTGAACCTTTTTACTAGCACAGCAGCCACAGAGCACCTTGTGACAAAGCAACAAATTCATGGGGGCTCCTTGAGCCATTTCCCTAGAACCTGGTGAAATAAAATATGTTTTAAAGCTGGGCAAGCAGTGCATCCCTCAGAGCAATAGGTGCGCCAGGGGCATGTTAGGAGCACAGAAGAGGTGTAGCTAGAGGAGTCTCAGCTGATTTCTGGAGCAGAGATGGGGAACTTGTGGCCCTCCAAATGCTGCTAGACTAAAGCTCCCATCATCCCTAGACATTGGCTACACTGGCTGGAGCTGATAGGAGTTTGAATCCAACGACAACAACAGTTGGAGTCCACAGTTTTTCCTAACCCTGTTCTAGAGGTAAGTGAGGGTTTAAAGGCTGAGCTGTAAGCTGCTCTCAGAGTGGAAAATGAAGTTGTTTCAAGAAGTCAAAGCTGGAAGATTAAAGCCAAATGAGCAAACCGAAGCATGAGGGGGAGAGGGGGAGGGGGGGAGGGGGAGGGAGGGGGAGGGAGGGAGAGGGAGGGAGGACCACTGATGCCCAAACCAAAGATCCAGCCCCAAACAGTTCCCACTTGCCTGCCATCTTTCTTACAAGCAGTCCAGGGGGTGTCCCTGGCTGGCAGCTTCCTTCTCCTTGGTCTCAGTTTTGCCCATGTAGTACTCGACAAGGAGGAAGATAGGGACAAACCTAGAACTTGTTGCCTCCTCCTGTCATTGGCTCTGGCTCCACCTGTCAGTGGCTTTAGCTCTGCCCACTGTGGCCTCCCTGACTTCTACCTTACCAGTCATAACGGACACCAACTACCACTGGCACATTGCGAAGGGTTCCCAGTTCCAGGCTTAGTGGCTCCTAAGAAGTTGTGATGGTGGGACCCTAAAATCCTATTGCTGAAGTCACAGCAGCTGAAAATCCCCAGTGCATGGTCTCACTGGTTGAGTGTGATTTAATTAATGCAGCAATAGCATATAAAGCCAGAAAGATTCCAATCTGTGCTTGTCTTTGGACTAACAAAAGGCTACAATGATGCTCGATGAAGAGATTTCATTTCTAATACTTTTGTCCGGGGTTAGGCTGGGTCAGCCATTAATATTAATGCTCTGTGAATTATGAAGTCTGCCTTCCTCAGCACCACATGCCTGTGAACACAGCAGAAGCAGCGCACGGTATTGTTACTCTCATCTATCTTCTCCCTTTCTCACACAATTGATGGCCATATGTCTAAATGTTCCATCTTGTTAAGAAAACAAACCCAAAGCAAAAATACAAACAACATCTTGTGGGTGAGAGAGTGCCCCCCCCCCATGAATGAGAATAAAGCAGGAATCGGGGAGTGGGAAAATTAAGGGAGGATTAGACATTGCATTCCACTTCTCACCAGCAGCAGGCCCCTTTTGGAGGCAGCCGCTAGAGCAGATTGTGGCTGGCGAGAAATGCTTTGCAGCAAGAGGAAGGAAATCATTGCTGCTGAAGAGACTGGATGGGGGCACAGTTGAAGGGACCAGGTCTATATAGCTGTTTCAGCTAAAAACAAAACCAATAATTATACTATATATTTGTAGTCTATATATTTGTTATGTTCAGAGCTTGGAAGAAATTAGGTACAAGTAAGAATTACCTGTAATTCATTACTTCTTTGAGGAACGAATGGGTCATTTCTTTACATTTTGATTGTAATAGAACTAGGAGTAATTTTATTACTTTTGTGGAGTAATTGTAATGTTTCCAGCATTACTTTTGGGTATTAATGGGGGGGAAGCAGGGGAAGTCTTCTGCTCCTCTGATTTGTGGATGAAAATCATGTGCCTCAAACTGGGCTTCTGTGCACCATCGCTCTTCCCTCCTGCTCTGTGGGTGGGTAGGAGGTGACGAGGGAGGATGTGGAGAGCGAGACAGGTGGAGTGGAGAAAACAATTGTTAAAAAAAATGGATGGTGGTAGAGAAGAATGGAATGGAGGGGAAAAGGAGCTGGAGGGTAAGAATATAGATAAAGGTGGAGGAGGCAGCAGCAGAATGGAGATAAAGAACTGTGGAGGTGAAAGATGATGACGTGTGTGTGTGTGTGTGTGTGTGTGTGTGTGTGTGTGTGTGTGAACTGTGTTTGCACTTGGCACACAAAGTGGCCTCCACCACCCTCTCTGGATACTGTGCTGCATTTCCAGTATTTTAACTTTTTTGCATCTCAGGGGAAAATGTTTGCTTTGGTGAGTGTCCCTTAGTTGGTGTTAGGGCAGCAGGGCTGGTTCTAAAGGGCAGCCAGGTGGGGCACTGGCCCGAGGGCCCCTAGAGCTACAGAGGCCCCTGAGGGGCCCCTGCGGTCCCCTTCTGCGATCTGCGACAGAAGCCACGGATTGCAGGACAGGAGGAGCTTCCGAGCTGCCCGCCATCCCCCCACTGCACCTACCTTTCTCTCTGCTGTTTTTTGCAGTGCATGCAGGGTTGCCATCAGTCAAGATGGCGGCCAAGGTTTCTACAAGGGGCTGAAACCTCTGCCGCCATCTTGGTTGATGGCAGCAATGTGCGCACGTGCATGGCATCAACCAAGATGGTGGCAGAGGCTTCAGCCCCTTATGGAAACCTCGGCTGCCAGCTTGATTGATGGCAACCCTGTGCGCGCAGCCACAAAAAACAGCAGAGAAAGGTAGGTGAAACAGGGGGATGGTGGGCGGCTTGGAAGCTCCTGTTCTGCATGGAAGGGGAGCGGAGCGGCCAGCTGGAGGCTGGAGCCCAAGGGCCCCAGCATGCCTGGAGCCGGCTCTGTAGGGCAGGGTCTGGGAGGTGGTTAAGTGAAAGAGTTTATCCTTGCTGGCTGAGGGGGGGTTGCACTTGGTTTGACATGCAAAGATCTGAGTAGTGCCCTCTGCCTCCCTCCCCACCTCCCTTATCAGTGGAGAGACCACCATTGCTATCTTATGAATAAAAATAATTATTCTACTACCTCTGTATGTGTGTGTTTATTTTTAATATTGTTTTAGGCTACTTAGATGTGCAGCAGCCAAGGCCAGCACCTTGTAGGTGTTTTTTTAAAGTAACTGAAATGTAATTGTAATGATTACTTTTGAGAAAAAGTAAAGTAGTTACTTTCACAGCAATTGTAATTCAGACGGTAATTACTACTTTTTGAGCCATGTAATTGTAACTGTAATTTATTACTTTTTAAAAGTAATCTTCCAAGCTCCAGTTGTGTTTATATTCCACTTTTTAGCCAAGATTGGCTCCCAAAGCAGCTTACAGTAATGTACTGCTGCTGTACTGCCCAACCTCACCACCACTGGTGGCAGGTAAGTTCACCAGAGAGACCCAACACCTGATGCAGAAGGGAGCCCACTCGAAGGCATTTTCCAGGGGCTCCTTAAAACCTGGAGGTGGCACTGCATCAGATTCCTAAAGAGGGACATCCTACAGTCCAAGATGCCTTCAGGCAATTTTCAGGTCTCCCTTGCATCTTCCAAACTGCCTGCTGCTATTCTTCATGTGTGTGTACACACACACACACTCACTCACTCACTCACTCACTCACTCACTCCTGCTCCCTCCCCTTAGCTGGAGGGGAGTAAGTTTTGAAAGCTCTGATGGAGATCTCATTCAACCACAGAGATTCACAACGATCATCTCTAGCCATTAACTCCAATCAGCCAACCATACAGTAACCCTGCCTAACAAAAGAATAATTTACCAGCTACCATAATGCCACATTATAAGACCTCCAGCTCTCTAAAAGTTGGAGAATGAGATGCTGTGTAACAATTTACAAAAAAAAAGTATAGTCCTTTTTGGATCATGGGAAAATTTACAGTTTGAACTCAGCATTGTAAAACATCTCCACAGGTGTTGCCAGAGCTATAGTTTGAGGATCAAGTCCTCACTTCAAATTTTTGCGTAGGAGAGGGAACCCACTGAGGTGGAGGAAAGGGAAGGGACTGTCTGAATTTTGAGGGGGAAATTCTGGTTGTTGCTCTATATACCAGGGGTGGAGAATCTTTTTTAATCCAAGGGCCAGATATTTATCTGTCCCCACCCCTGCAGGCCAACTTTGCAGGTGGGTGGGATAATCCACCTGTCAATCACCTGGCATCATTATGACATCAGATGATGGGCAAGGGGTTGTGCTGCTCACCTGCCAAAATTCCTTGTGCAGCTGGCTGTCAGATGCTTGGGAATAGCAGCGCAAAGGGCTTTGACTACCCTATGCTTAGCGTTTCCCAAGCACTGAGCATAGTGCTGGCAAAATGCTTTCTGCAGGAATCAGCTGCACAACTGAGTTAATAGAATTATAGAATAGTAGAGTTGGAAGGGGCCTATAAGGCCAACCCCCTGCTCAATGCAGAAATCCAAATGAAAGCATACCTGACAGGTGGCTGTCCGGCTACCACTTGAGTGCCTCCAGTGATGGAGAGTCCACCATCTCCCTAGTTAATTGGTTCCATTGTCATACTGCTCTAATAGGTAGGAAGTTTTTCCTGATGTTCAGTTGAAATCTCACTTCCTCTTAAGTTGAGCCCATTATTCCGTGTCCTGCACTCTGGGATAATCAAGAAGAGATCTTGGCGCTCCTCTGTGTGGCAACCTTTCCAGTACTTGAAGAATGCTATCATATCTCCCCTCAGTCTTTTCTTCTCAAGGCTAAAAATGCCCAGCTCTTTTAGTATAGGCTTTGTTTCCAGTCCCCTGATCATTCTCGTTGCCCTCCTCTGAACCCATTCCAGTTTGTCTGCATCCTTCTTAAAGTGTGGTGTCCGGGACTGGATGAAGTACTCAAGGTGAAGCCTAACCAGTGCTGAATAGAGGGGAACTAGTACTTCACACGATTTGGGAACTATACTAGTGTTAATGCAGCCTAATATAACATTTGCCTTTTTTTGCAGCCATATCACACTGTTGTATCCCCCATCTTATAACTGTGCATTTGGTTTGTTTTTCATAGGTGAAGAACTTTGCACTTATCCCTGTTAAATTGCATTCTGTTGTTTTCAGCCCAATGCTCCAGCCTATCAAGATCCCTTTGAATTTTTTCCGTCTTCCAAGGTATTAGCTATCCCTCCCAATTTTGTATCATCTGCAAATTTGATAAGCATTTGTTGCACCTCCTCATCCAAGTCATTAATAAAAATGTTGAAGAGCACTGGACCTAGGACCAAGCCCTGTGGTACCCTACTCATTACCTCCCCCCAGTTTGAGAAGGAACCATTGATAAGCACTCTTCGAGTATGATTCTATAGCCAACTGTGGATCCACCTGATAGTTGTTCCATCCAGCCCACATATAGCTAGCTCACTAATCAGAATATCATGGGGCTTTGCTGAAGTCAAGATATATTATGTCCACAGCATTCCCATAGTCTACCAGGGAGATTACCCAATAAAAAAATTAGATAAGATTAGTCTTGCAGGATTTGTTCTTGATAAATCAATGTTGGCTTCTAGTAATCACTGCATTGTTTTCAAGGTATTTACAGATTAACCGCTTTACAATCTGCTCCAGAATCCATAGGGAACTTGGCTGAGAAGCTGATCCAGTAGGCTTGAAGTCACCGTCCATCAGCTAACCTTTGGAGCATTCTAGGAATTGGGAAATGTAGCCCAATATGCTTCAGCATGACCTCATCTCATAGTTCCCTTGCCTTCCCAAGAAAATGTACCCTTGTGAGGGTAGCCCAGCACACAGTGAGGCATGGATTTTAAAACTGGGAGAGTTCATAAACTGCCCCCCCCAATCTGAAACTTAAAAATGAACAACTTCAGGACTTTAAAAAAAAAGTATTAGTCCCTCAATGGTGGTTCAATCATTTCCATGTGACAGTGACTGAGGGCTGACTGGTACAGCTGTTTTGACGTGGTAGAAACTGCTGTGTGTTGCTTCTCTCATTATGGGATGAGTTTTATGAATTGTCTGACATGAGTTGAGATCCTGGGAAGAAATCTTTGAAATGTGTATTAGGACAGTGGTGGAGAGCTGTGGTCTTAATTTAACTCTCAAGCAATAATCTGTCACAAAACCAAGCACAATGCAAGGAGAAAAAAGGGGCATTGTATACACTTTAGTTGTAGAGGGTGGAAGCTGTGAGGCAAGAAATGCTGTCTCAGCCATGGACTCCCTGAGAACTCTTCTCATGTGACAGTAGTAACATGGAAATGCCCTGATTCCAGGACAAGCCATGTCCATACCATTACCATGCCATAACTACTCCCCACCTTAGCCCACCCCATCAGGTGAAGGCCTCTCTTGTTCATCTCCTTTTGTGGTTGCCACTTCTCTCACTAGAAGAAAGGCTGCTCTTTTGCATATGTTTCCATATCACATTCACATGTATGCCATTTTCAGGCGATTATTTGCAACTGAGGCCTGACTAAGGAAACGCCAAAGAAAGGAAAAATAATTGTGAGGATGATCCAAGTGCCAAATGGTAAAAGCACCACTGCGGCTTGCCATCTCAAACCAACAGAGGACATTGCCCCCAATCCATCTTACTGCTTGAGCGAGACAAACTTTAATCCTGTTCTCCCTAGGTCTTGCTGGCTTAAAGGACTACACCTCCCTCATGCCCTTGCATCACATAGCCCAGGCTCCCTCCTTGTACGAGATAAAACTGTATCATCAGGTGATAATCAAACCTGCACCTGATTTTCTGGAACACTGTGTCCTCATCAAAAGGTAGATCAGCACTTAGTTTGTTGGAACTCAGACAACTTTTATTACAGTGAGCTGAATAATGTAATCACACTATCCATCATCTGAGGTGGCCTTACAAATCCACAGCTGCCTGATTTGGTATTGCTTTGAGCTTTGTGATTGACAGTCTATTCTCTCTCTCTCTTATTCATGTGCATGTGCGTATTTGTTTATATACATAAGAAACATGTCTGCAAACATGTGGCTGGGCCCTATCCTCTGTCTTTATTTTCCTGCTTTTAAGTGGCCCTGGCCTGCTTTGAAAGGCTATTGTTAAAAGGGTCAAACTCCATATTCAAAGACAGAGGCTGCATACATACTAATGCATTAGTAGCACAAAAATGTAGTTTTTCTCAATCCAGAATTGTTCATGCTCATCCTCAAGATGCTGTTTTCAATCTATATTGGTTCTAGATCCTGCCATCCACAAGGCTGTGTGTGGTTGCAAGAATAAAATGTTGTGTGTACGCAGCCAAAGAAGGAGCCTTTCTTAAGATTACCGTTTGCCTTCTGTTACCTAGGCAGCCCTTTCTTAGCCCGTTTATAACAAATAGTAAACATTCATCCCATGCATTCTTAAATGCTGTTGTAATAACTGGCCAGTCTAACCCACAGTGATGGTGGTGGTTGGGAGGGAATGCAAAGTAGAAATTCTGTCTTTCTTCAACCATAGAAGCCCCTTCATATGCTACTGGGTATGAAGGGGTGAAGGCCGTGAGCAGCTTTGTAGCAGAAAATTCAGAGTACAGGGTTCCTTCACGATAGTTACATCATGCCCCGTCACAACTATGCCCCTCTTTCCACTTCCCCTCATCTCCCTTGCTCTCTGTCATCTCACGAATGCACACTCCAGTACAACAGGCATCTCTAGGAGCCAATCAGTATGAAAGGGGAGGCTGTGTGTTAGCTACTAAGAAGAGTCTTCTCAGTGGCTGACTCACGTTCTTTCACTCTGATTGGCTCCAATCAGCATGAAAGGGCAAGGACTCTTCTCAGTGGCTAACACATTTCCCTTTCATGCTGATTGGCTCACACAAAGAGACCTGGCTGGGCCCTGCTGCCCAAAAAGTAAGGGATCTACAACCCCCTGCAACCCTGGAGGACTACACTCCTGGCTGTTGAGGATGTACCTTTGCTCGCCTGCTGATGGTCCATAGCTCCTCCTGCCCTTCCCCCACAAACCACATGTAGAGGGGCCAAATGCCCTCCTTTACAGAGGATACTCCTCTGTTTGAAGGACTATCAGAGGCTATGCATCCAAATGAAGGAAGGTGTCCTCAGCTTGAAGGACTGCTGGTCTAAGTCTGGTTTAAGATACAAAACCATAGGAAGACAAACCAGGGGCCTTGAATTTGCCCATCAACACTTAGCACTTGGAAAGCAGTTGGAGCAGCAAGCAGGGCACCTAGTCACACTTCCCAACTGCAGTGAAATGCATTTCTATTTAAATTATAGAAATTCTTTCTATGTCTGCAAAATGCATATAAATTAGCATGTTTAAATGATATGCAAATCCACATCCCATTTCGTCCTCTTCTTTTATGATGCATTTCCTCTTTTTTGGCAATGCATAAGTGGCCACCTGAATGCATTAGCATTAGCATTTGAGGCAGGGAGCCTTTGCACACAGACCGTTTCATGCATAGGTTTCCCCAGATCCTGGAACCTTGATCATACCAAACTCCAGGACTTGGACAAGGCTAGGCTTTAGCACCTCAGAAATCCACACTAATAGATTGACAATGAAGCTGGGAGGAGTCATGTTCCGCTGGGGCCAAAGCCATGCTCCCAAAGTGCCTTTCTACACATGTGGCCCCTTCATTTAAGAGTGTTCATGTTACATTCAACAAGTGTACAATCTGTGTACCTGTGTGCACAAATAATTGAGCTTTACACTCACATATTTATTCACGTATAACGTGCAACACATTTACATAATAGCTGAACTGTATAAACTAACAAGTTCACATTATTTCACATAGACACTTCTATATGTGTACAGACAGCTTTTATCTGTGTTTAGTGTAATGTGTGAACAAGCCTTCAAGTACCTGTGAAGGGGGCTGTAATAGTCCAACATTTTGACCACTTAATTTAAATCATTCTTCATTAACATGGAGAATAAAACCTTTATTTAAGAATAAGCATACTTGATTGGATTTTCCTAATTCCCTCCTCTTAAAGTCTGGGCACATCTGGAATTTTTAGAAAATGCTGAGCCCCAGTCACAAAATGGCTGCAGCAGGAGCATGGCTTAACACAAAATGGCTGCCACAGAGATGAACCATGAAACATTGTAGGCAGGCTTCCCCCCAATCAGCTCCCATCAATGAGGAAAAGGCACTTACATCAGCTACTGCTGCACTCACACAGAGAAGTGCTTTGCATCTCTCCAGAACAGAAGAGAGAATAGGTGTCTGATCCTGGCATCCAATGAAATGTGGAACTGAGCAGAACTGAGCAGAAAGTGCAAAGAGTCTCCCATGCTTTGCGAATTTTTGAGGGCATATTTACTGAGACCTTTATCATGTGCCAATGGAGCCAATGACAGGTAGACTGGTTTCCACAGGTGCCACAATGGTGACCGCTGTGCAGAGTATATATGGTGCTAGACCATCTTTTCCATATCTTGAAGTTATTTCCATAGGCAAGGTTGGGACTGACATTACCTGCAAAATATTTTGGATAAGCAGACTTCTTCTACCATGAGGTAGGCATCTGTATATCTGTATTTCTTTGGTTCCTTGACATGTGTTTCTGTCCTATGGTGGCTAGCCGTCTGCCTCCTAAGCTCCTGGATCCATCTTTGGAAACTGTATCTTACAGATTAACAGGGCAATCCTAAGCATGCTTGCTGGAAGGAAGTCCCTTAGACTTCTGTAGGACGTAATTCTTACGAAGTGTGTTTAGGACTGCAGCCTAAAGTATGTGTGTGCCTTGTTGTCACATTTTAATCAACATGGGACTAGGGATAAATCTGTTGGCCAGTGCCAGTTCGAAAGCATTCCATCAAGCTAACAGGCCGTTATCGATTCAAGTTTGTTCTTTGTTCACTAGCTGTTGTTTATACCAATCCAGGTTTTTTCCTCCCCTTGCAAAAAAAATGATGTGAATATCAATATTTTAAAGGAAATATCGCTATGTTTAAAGGAAGTAAATATATTTTGAAAGGAAATATTGATCAATTAAAGGACATATTGATAAAATTATTGTTCTTAACATTGATATTTTAGAGGTGGATTTTTTAAAAAATCCATTTTCGAAAACAACCATGGAAAATCGCTACAAAAGAATAAAATCCGTAATGTTCAAGAATAAGAGAATTAATGGAAAATCCAGTACCAAATCTGAATTGGACTGAATTCTAGCACATCTCTACAAGGGACTCTGGCTTAATTCAGAGAAACAGTCCTCCAGACTGTGGCTTGGAGAATTCAGAATGTATCATGGCATGCAGAATCCCACTATCCCTCTCACATGCTGATTCCTGCTTCCATTTCTGGATATTAACTAACTATTGTTTGCCATGACATCAGAATTGGGCAAATCCACTTCAAATCATTGATTCAAAATATGGTTTGAAAGTTATAGGTAACCATGGTTTGCCATGGTATGGCATGCTATGGTTAGAAGAAGTGGGGGGGAAAGAAATGGATCCAAGTTCCTGCTTGCAGCTCATTCCCAATCCTCCAGTCCATTTGAACTGAACCTATGAATATTTGTTTTGTTTTGTTGCCAGACTAGAATTATCTTTGTTCTTTGAATTCCAGGCAACCCAATTTCTTAAGAATAAACCTATTTTAAATCAATTATATCTCAAACTGCCTCTGGATTCTCTTTTGCTATATACTGCTGCTAAATGGCTACTTTAGTTTTATAGAAGAAACAAAGGCACCTCCAAATACCTAAGGGCACAATCCAACTGCTATTTACATCAGGCTGATGGGAGGTGGATATGGTGGACCCCCAGCTGAGCCGGCAGGGTCCCGGCTCAGCCAGGCTCCACCGGCAGAAACCCCTCATTCCACCTCAGCCGCAGTGGAGCCGGGACCCTGCCAGCTTAGCCAGGGGACCTCCAGGGAAGCCCAAACCAGTGGAAGGGGAGCTGGCATAAGCCCAGGTAAGACCCGAAAAAGGGGTGTTCCAGGGGTGTGTCTGAGGAAGGGATGAAGGGGAAAATCTAGGCCACATCCAATTCATGTTTGGAGTGCTTCTGCAGGTCCTGATCCGGACCAAAATTATGCTGGGAAAAAGGTTGGTCTAAGAAAATAATTACAATGGAAGTCTATGGAGAGAGCTTACTCCCCCATAGGGGTATTAATGAGAGCCAGCTTTTACTTTCTGGTCCCTGCATGCAGCTCCCAGTTCAACTGGCCTGGAGGCTCCTGAACTGCAATTGGATGCTGCGGACCTTCCCACTGGCTTCTCTTCCACTGGCATCCCTTCCTCCGGCTTCCCCTGAGTTGGACTGCCATGTAAAGGCCAAACAAGAAGCATATGAATGCTCACTGGAGTGGTGACAATTACTACCATGTTTGTGAGTTTTTAGTTTTAACAGGCAAATGTCAGAGGGTATGTGGCTAGGGGTTTGGTAGAAACATCTCTTGGTCTGAGTGTACTGCATGAGATCCTCCTGGATTTGTATGCCTAAATGAACATTACAGATTTTACTTGTATACGAGTGTTATTTTGAGCCTTACAGAAGAAAGCTAAAGAACTGTGAGAAGGTTAAAAGATAAGCATAATGGTCCAGAACTAATGTGAACAAAATGTAGACATTCTTAAACATGAATGCAAGAAGACGACAAAATAAGACGGGTATAATTACAGAGAGCTCAGAAATGTCTTGGAATGAGGACACTGTAATATAGAACGGAAATGATTGGCATAGTTCTGGACAGTGAGATGCAGACAGGGAACATAGAACTGGATACTGTGGCTGCAATCCTATGTACGCTTACTTGGAGTAAGCCCTATTGAATATAGTGTGACTTATTTCTGAGTAAACATACATGTGAGACACACAAAAGTCTCATTTACACAAATAGTCAAGGAGTTGGTGTAACTAAGGGCTCATCCAAACAGAGCGGGATAATCCACGTTTTCCATATCCGGTTTGTCATCTGACAGTTCTCACTTTGCCTGTTTGTTCGCTCTTCCCCAATAATAAAACAACAATTTTTTTGTGCCCACACACGCAGCAAGAGGACCCATACTTCTTCTTGTTTTTTTCCCAGCTCCGCCCATAACACTCCCCCCTATCAGCCAATTGGTCCGCAAAAATATGACGTATGCTTCTCTTCCCCTTTGCAACAATGCACAACAAGGCGCATGCGCTTGAACGTACGAGCGTGAAAGTTTGAATTTCCTGATGGTTTGGTAGTAGTGGCTGTAATGGAGTTCCTTGTCGCTCTCCACTCTGGAGCAGCGCCAGCCGGGGTGTGTGTCTCCAGGTGTCCCTGACCATCCAGGGGGATTGTGGGCAGTGCAAGGGATCAGCGCTTGTAATCGCCAGGCAAATCCCCCCGTAACCCTTGGGCTCATTCACTGCAGGGTTCAGCCCCGGACCATTATGCGGCTCAGCAGCAGGAATGCTGCCCCTGAGGGAAGCAAACAGGCCCCCCCACGGGTGGCCTCTCTTGGCTCAGGCAGGGAATGCCGGCAAACAGCCCTGCCTGCTGCTGTGTCAATCTGCACTGAAGCGACCAGCACAGGCTTTGTGGTGTTCCCTCTGATAAAAGAAACATGCAAACCACTTATATGCCTATAATTCCTGTATTTTTGTTTGTTTGTATTTGCAATATTTTGCAAAACCGACTGTATGCTTTTCTACCTTTATGCATATTAATGTTTCTGGAGAAACACATGATTGCAATTCCACTTATTTCTCCAGAACAGCAAGTAACGATGTGTCATGTCTAGGAAGGTAGACCACCAGTCTCTATGGTTGTGGGTGGCTGAGATGCTCTAGCAAACCACTTATATGCCAATAATTCCTGTGGGATTTTTGCTTGTATTTGCGATATTTCGCAAAAGCGACTGTGTGCTTTTCAGCTCAGCTGGGCTGCCGAGAACCTGCAGGCTGTGGTTGAAATTGAGAAGACTCAAAGAGAGTAGCCTTGCAGGCAGGAAAGCGAAATTGACTAAGTGTGCATGAGTGTCTGTAATCCAAGAGGAAAGCCTCTGTTTCTCTTCTCCCCCCCTGTCCCTCGACTCTGGATGCCTGGAAGCAAAGGCCAATAAGTTCAAGAAGGGCATTTGATGCGGGGGGTGAGGGGTGGGAGGTGGAGGTTAGGCAAAGATAAATATTTTCTCCCTTGAAAAAGTTTACAAACAACCACAATTGCAGATCTCATCCTGAGCGGCTGCCCAGTTTGCAGGCTGGCTAAAAATTAACTGCTGTTGCTGCTTCTGCGCAAATGCACTTTTTTGTGTCTGTGCAGTAGAAGTTACGGGGGAGGCCAACACCACACCATTGCTCTGATAGGTTCCTTTTTTCCGGGCTTTCCCCAGACATTCGCACACATGCGCAACAGTGGAAATACATGATTGGCTGAGAATGAGGGAAGGAATATGGGGAACTGCTCAAGAACCACCCATCAAACGCCCACAGCTGTAAAGTCCGCGGTATTGCATCCAAGCGCCTGAAGGTACAGCAGATAATTCCTGTTTTAAAAAAGCAAATCGCATGATTTGCGGTATTGCAGGAGCAGATTTAACCGCGCAAAAATGCGCAAAAGTGCACAGCGTCATATGGACGACCGAAAAATAATGAAAACACAAAGCGATCATGTCACACATTTTACAGTCATCTAGATGAGCCCTAACTGTTCCTGGATTTCATTCTACAGGAGGACAATTGTATGGTTGACTGCTTCCTTGTAAGAGAGGGCAGCAGGACCACAATACAGCACCACCCCAAAATGAGCATATTATGGGGAAGGCTACACTATAATTCCTCTTTCTGTTATCTAGTTCTCTGTGTTCAGAGAGTAATTTTCATGTGATCCCTCACCCACAGCATTGCCAAAAAAAGAGGAAATGTGTCACAAAAAAAGATAGAATGAAAGAGGGAGCTTATTTGCATAAAATGTGCATATGCTAATTTAAATGTATAGATGAAAATTTAGAAATAATTACTGTGATTTAAAAAGGATTATAATATCCTCACAACAGTGGCGAAGATCATCCTCAGAGGCCTGTCAGTCTGTTGTCCAGGTGTTAACTTCAGGACTTCTGCTCTCCATGGACAACTTCAAGGCCTCTCTTGCTCTCCTTTCTGAAGGTTCCTTATCTTTAAACTGGACTTGCACTAGGCCAGCCTTTCCCAACTAGTGGGCCACCAGGTGTTGTTGGACCACAACTCCCATCAGCCTCAGCCAGCATTGCCAATGGTCAGGAAAGATGGGAATTGTGGTCCAACAACATCTGGTGGCCCTCTAATTGGGAAAGGCTGCACTAGGCACTCCTTCAAACAGAGGGTGCCATCAGAGTAGGGTTGCCAGGTTCAGGGCCTGAGACTGATCCTGTATCTTTAGAAGAAGAGAAAGTCAGCCAAGTGCAGGTGTTCTTGCAACACTATAATGGGAAAAACCACAACATGGGATTCTCCCTTCCCCCTGCACAACTTTTAAAGATACAGAAGACCTCTTGGAGGCTGGGCCTGGCAACCAAGAGGTCTTCTGTATCTTTCAAAGTTGTTCAGGGGGAAGGGAGAATTCTACCTTGTGGTTTTTCCCATTACAGAGTTGCAAGAACACCAGCACTTGGCTGACTTTCTCTTCTTCTAAAGATACAGGATCAGTCTCAGGCCCTGGACCTGGCAACCCTACATTAGAGTCTCTCACCTTGAGGTCCTTGCCTGGTTCTTATGCTCCCATTCTGCTCCTTATGCCTGAATCTGCATCCTGCAACCCTTGTGTGATGCCACCTTCCCTCCTACCCTTTCTGGGAAGCCTTTGGCCAAACCCCTGAGGCTCCATATACCCTACTGAAGCCTGCCTCAGTACATGTAACTGAAAGAACTCCCTCAGCTTCTCTCCCTTTTCTGTATTGTCTTCACTGTGTACAGTTTGTGAAATTGTTACTTCCTTGGAGCAGAAACCTATTCACTGGCATTGTGTATTTATTTTGTTTATAAAATTTATATATTGATTGTTTTAAAAAAAACACCTCTAAGTGGTTTACAAAGCACCAGTGTAAAAGCATCATTTACATTTGATGGTGCTATATTGAAGACGACAACAACAACATTCTTGATGTGAATGTGTCTCCATAGCTTGGATTTGGATGCTATTTTCACTAATATGTGCATTTTTATGGACTTTAGTATATGCACTTTTGTACACATTTCATGGGTGGAGAACTACCTTGCAAAATTCAGAGAAGTGAAAATTATGAAGGATGGCTATGGTTTGATTCACTTTTTTTTTGGAACATGCAGATTAGGTAGGTTCACCTTTAAATGCAAACTGAATAAAATTCCTCTCTGTTCCCTAGCTGCATATACTCAGACTTAATTACAGAAGGGTATGAGGATCTTACTGCATAGGGTCCTCCAAGTATAAAGATGGAGCATTGTATCTAATGCTCAGAATAGACCCATTAAAATTAATAGACATCACTAAGTTAGTTTCATTAATTTCAATGGATCTGCTCTGAGTAGGACTTAGCTGAATACAAGAGTGTTTTACCTATGTGGTCTCCTAGTATTATTTCTCTTTCAAACCCCCCTCAGTGAACAATTAAAATGTTTTGTTAAAAACTGTCAATGGGCCAAAACCTGCTCATCATGCACCAGCTGCTTCTCCTTCTGCTGGAGTTGTGAACGTGCATCCAAGAACAACATTGGGGCTGGTGCACGGAACCTGTTTTAGTCACATATTAAGTAATGGAGCTAATCTGCCAATGGAGGGGTTTGAAATGCCAAGACTATGCTGAAAGTTGAGGAGGCGAGATGAAGACATAGTGAGCAGTGAGAGCATAAAGATGAGAGACAAGCAGGCAGCAATGGGGAACACCAGTTAAGCTGTTGTTAAGGAGTCAAGGGCAGGGGAATGGGATGTAGGGAGTTCAACGAAGACAGCAACTGCTGCCAGACATTGAAGGCCCTTTTGAGCAGCTCTGAGCAGAATAATGTCATTCCGCATCTGACTGTTCATTTCCTTTTACCAAAAGTGAGCTGGGGGAATTTGCAATGATCCAGCCATGTTCCTTTCACACAGCCAGTGGAAGGGAAGGCGAATGAGCCTGCCGGAAGGAAAGCTATTTATGTAGGGTGCTCACTGCGTAGGTGGAACAATACCACAGTTTTTCTACAGGAGAGTCTGATCGTTACAGAAGTATTTCTTTTTAAGCATGAGAATTAATGTCCCTGTAATCCCCTTTTCCCCTCACTCCTATCATTCTCTCAGATTAGCAAAATGTGTTTGTCTCACCAACGAAAGCCATAACCAAATGTATATATAAATGGAGAAGGTCAAGTGACAGGGCAGCTTCCCAACACTGAAGTCCACAGCCTGATATGCAAGATGCTACTACAAGTAGGCTTCACTTTAAGCCTAATACACCAAAGCCTTGCGGCTGCTTTTCAGTGGCATGTTACTTGAACCACCCTGCCAGAAATAGATACTTCATGTGTGTACCTGGATATGTAATGGGAACCACATACATTTGTTCCCCTTCTAGGAGTCACCACTCATTGAAAAGGGGGTGGTCTGTACAATTATGGAGACACATGAACCAATGCATATATGCTCCCTGGGCCACTGATCCAAATGCTTCCTAGGGGAAAATACATTGTACACTCCAAACCCAGATATTGCAGGAAGATCTGGGGTACAATGTTCCCAAGATCTCACAGGTCACTGAGAAAAAAGATCCATATGGCATCACAGTCTGGAAATGTGTCACCAAGTTCTTCTTCAAGGACTGAGGGTAAGCATGCAATAGCTGGTGGGGGCCTGTAAACCATGGTTTTGAGTTATGTTGGAACCAGTCTATGGATCTGCCAGGGTTTCATAATATTAGAGTTTTGTTTTTGTTTTAGCAATTGTGTAATAAAATACCATTACTGTATTGTGTATGTACGTACATATATATATGAGTACTAGATATGAACAACTATGACACAAAGATGTCAACTTAACTCTGGGTTGAAAATGAGCAGCCCATGGACTAACAGTGTGTTCGTATCTTCCAATAGACAATCTATGTTGGTAGGAGTGGAATCTATGGGCCCTGGGAGGGCGTCCCAGGGACCACAGGATGAATCAGATCTATTCCTCTGACATGCCAGATCTCCAACATCAGAAAGGAAGTTCCAATATTGGAGCTTCTTTCTCTCCAGTGGCACTGGCTTCTCCAATATTCTGGCCCAAGTGACATAGGACCATAGGAAGCTGCCTTGTATTGAGTGACACGGCTCATCTAGCTCAGTATTGCTTAAACTGACAGGCAGTGGTTCTCCAGGGTTTCTTGCAGGAGCTTCTCCCAACCCTACCTTGAGATGCTGGGGACCTGGGACCTTCTGCATCACAAAGAAGATACTCTACCATTGAGCCATGGCCTTTCCCCAAACATTCCTTCTGACATTTTCTGGACTATATAATGAGAAGAACAGAGTCCTGTCTCACAATTGCCTCAGTGAAGTTCCTGGCACATTTGTATGTACAACCCCCGCCCCCAATCAATATCCTTTTTCCCTCTTGCTGCCTAATCTGCTGCCTAACCTTACTTATGAAGTCAGGCCAGCTGGAAAATGTCATGTGTGTCTTCGCTTTTTGCAAGATAACCTTCCTAAATTAACTTGCAGTGCGCATTTTAAGAATAAGGAGCCAGTGGGCGGCTTAGAAGCATTTACTATCAGAAAAAAATAGGAGTTAGAGCAATAGAAGAAACTATTTTTGAAACAGAAATCCTCCCCCTAACGCATACTGCATCAGCAGCATATGAATCAGGGCTAAATAAAGTGCAGGAATCAATTCCTTCAATAATTGGCCAAATCTTGCTTTCAAATGAGGTTCACTCCAAATGGTGGTAGCTCTCAGGTTTGGAATCCGACTGCGTTACTGATAAAAGTGGAAGCTGAAACATTTCACCAAATAATCATAGAGTCATAGAGCTGGAAAGGGCTTTGCAGGCAGCAGAGGCTGATCCATTCGGGCAAATGAGGCACTGCCCCACCAACCTCTGTCTGCCTTCAGCCAGCCCCCACCTGCCTGCCTTCTTACTTACAACCAGTCCGACTGGTGGCACTGGCTGTCTTCTTTCTCATCCTTAGTCTCAGTGTTGCCTTTGTAAAGCTCAAGAGGGAGAAGGAGGGGGACAAAACTGGAATTAGTTGGCTCTGCCTGTTATTGGCTTGGATTCAACCAACTGTTGACCTCCCTGCTTTCCACCCTGCCACTCCCAATGGACACCACCATGACCACTTGGAGGTCATCTAGTCTAAGCTGCTGTTCGATACAGGATGTAATTACAGCATCCCTGACAAATGATGCCTCAGCTTAAATACCTCTAGAAAAGGAAAGGCTATCACCTCCCTAGTTAGTTTGCTCCACTGCTCTTACTAGGAGGAAGTTTCTCCTGATGTTTATCCAAAATCTGCTGCCCTGCAATTCCTACCTGTTGGTTCTAGTCCTGCCCTCTGGAGTGGCTGAGAAGTCTGCTCCATTTGCTCCTTCTCTTGCATGACAGTTCTTCAGATATTTGAGGACATCTGTTCTGTCTCCCCTGAATCTTCTTACCTCCCAACAAGTGGTGTAGTGGAGCAGAGAGAGGGAGAGATGAAGCACTGCCACATATTTCACAGCAGGGACAATGATTCCATCTTCCAAAGCACTATTTGCCAATCCTGTGCATGCAAAATAAAGAAGGTAGGTTACATTAGCATTAATGGCTGAGGTAACGTAATTTTTTAAAACCTTTCTTTCATGACCAACCAAAATGCCACAAAATAGTGAACTGCTTTTGAGCCCATGAGAACTCTTCATCAGGCTGCATGTTTAGCAAAAGTGGAAGGGCAGGTGAGAAAAAAGGTGACTTGGTATTGAAACCATAATGTATGCATTGGTCAAAAAGTCATTCTTGTTGTTTAGACTTGGAAAGGGTGTGGCTATGGGGGTTAACCTCAAAAGCGCCTGCGCTTCAGAATTTAGCAATACACCACTGCTTCCAACTAAACATATCCAGCTCTTTCAACCATTCCTCACAAGATGGTTTCCAGACCCCCTCACCATTCTGGTTACCCACCTCTGGATATACTCCAGTTTGTCAATGCCTTTCTTAAAATGTGGTGCCCAGATGTGGACACAGTACACCAGATGCAATCTGACCAGCCGAGAACAGAGTGACAACTATTACTTCTTGCAATCTAGGCACTGTGCTTCTGTCAATGCAGCTGAAGATTGCATTAGTTTTCTTAGTAGCTGCCTCATATTGCTGGCTCATGTTCTGCTTACAACCAGCTAAGAGAGCAAGATCCCATTCTCAAGTGCTGCTGCAAAGGCAGGTCTTCCCCATTCTAAATGTGTGCCTTTGATTCTTGGTAACTAAATGCAAGACATTTATCACTGTTGAATTTCATCATTTTAAACCCATCTAGTCATTTTAAGTCCATCTCTGTTATGTCAGTCACTTATTTACATATATATATATTTGTGACTGACAGTATCCTGCTAGGATCCAGATTATAGAGCCTAACTGAATGCAGCACTGTTTTGTTCTCTTTCAGAACATAGATAGATAGATGATAGATAGATATTAGAAATAAGCAACTCTCCCCCTCTTCCTAATATGTCATCTGCACCAGAAATGGGGAGTCTATGGCCCTCCAGATGTTTTAGACTACATCTCCCGTCAGATGCAGACAACTTGGCCAATGGTCAGGCAAGCTGGAAGCTGGATTCCAACAACATCTGGAGAACCACAGGTTCCACATCCCTGTTCTACATAAATGACTACAAAAGTATAGGGTGCAATCCTATAAACACTCTCCTGGGAGTGAGTCCCCTTGAACTGTATGAGACTTCCTTAATCTGTCAAAAAGGCATCCTTGATTAAAGGCTGTAACCTTAATATATATACTCTGTTCTTCCCTTCCAAAAGAGATCCTTAAGGCAGATTATAGTCAACATAAAACATGAAATTACAGTAGAACAAGCAAAGTGAGCACCAAAAGGAGCAACCAAACAGTTAAAAGAGCCACAGTATTTAAGATGACCAATGAGCTCCTGGAGCATACTCTGCCATCAGAGTAAAATGTGCTATTTTGCCTATTGTGTTTGGATTTATCAGAAGCAACTCATCACTTCACCACCCCCACTCCCAAGTGTGGGTATAGGCAGGAGAAACACCCACAGAGTAGGCTGGAGAACCTAAGAAAACCAGACATTTCTCATTGTTGCCAAACTGACTCCTTCATCCAGTTGCCCCACATTTAAAGGTCATATTGATCGTCAGGGGAGTGTGTAATGTTACACAAAGAGATTTTGTCCTCTGTACTACTTTGTAGTTGCTGCAAAACTCCAGCACTTCATATCCTGCTTAGCTATTTAAGTGCTGAATGCTTTCTCCCAAGGAAGACAGGTCATTATATTACAGTGGAGAGAGCTGACACTCTGAAGACCTGTTAAGTGTCCGAGGCATGACCTCAGCCTAAAGTCCACCTTCTCTGGAAGGATCATCCATCATTTGCAGACTGTGTGCAAAATGCAACCACATTCTCCCCAAGGTGGGTTATGACCACTCAAGACAGCTGTATTTAAGGGTTATTTTGACATCTCCAGTGGATGGGGAACAACAGAAGGACAGATATGCAGAAGGAGATATGACATTCAGAATCCCATTCCTTTTACATTTGACACCAACTGCCTAAGGGCTGTTTCTGCCTTTGGAATGGGAACCTATCCCCAGTTTTTAAATGAATGTATAAAATAGTAGCATCAGTAATATTTATAGAACAAAAGGCAAGATCAATAGGACCACAAGGTACAAAAAAGCCTGTAACATGTTCATTTGAAGAGCAGCTTGACTTATTATGTACTTTTTTTCTCTCCCACAGATCTAGGGTGGCTTCCACAATATTCATTTTAAGATCCCAGGGCACAGTGTGAGCGTATGTGGAGCCACTACCTTGCTAAAAGTAAGCAGCTCTGGATCTGGTCAGTGCCTGTATGGGTGACCACCACATACCACATATATGCCACCTGGTGTTTGATGATGGAAAAAGCCAGGATATAAATGCAAGAAAACAAACAAACAAATGACAGATATCAATATATGATAAAATTAATCACAGAAATTCACACAAGGATAACCACAAGGTCAATATTATCCCCTAGTATAAAATGCAACAAGCACAAGGAACACATGGCTAGCTTGGACTAGGATAGTGATCAGAAACCTCAGGCTTGGGGGGACAATGGGATAGTAGTGGGACACCTATCAGGCCTTGGGAGTCTTCCCAGGCTGCATCCCTTTCCAGCCCATGCCACCTGTGTCCAGGCTGCACCCACTCCATGGATCTGTTCCACACTCTCCTTGACTGTCTTTTTCTGGCTGGAATGCATCCTTGATCTGTAATAAGTCTTGCTTGTCTGGATGGATGTTGCAGAGATGTGGGTTGTGGTCTATCTAAAACCTCTGACATCTGTGTAGCTGAAATATAATCTGCTGTACAAAGGAAAGGCCACACCTGTTGCTCCACCTACTTTTGACTCTGCCCCTGCTCACCGTTGGCATGTGTCCACCAGAAATTTGTCCATGAGGAAATGTGGCTCCTGGGCTGAATGACTTTCAGTAATTTTATTGTGAGATTTTGGTTATCAAACTTGGGTTTAAAGGTCCTCCTGTGTAGGAGAGTCAAACGTTAACAGGAAGGTTAAAAGTACAAGTGGGTGTCCCCTTCAGGAAGTTGTACACAGGATGGTCAAAAGTTTAGACTAGAAACCTGGCAATTATTAACCTCAAGTCTACTCTCCTTCACATTGGTAAAAAGGTTGGGAGGAGGAGTGAAAATTTTGTATATAAGGAGAGGCAGAAAATAGAGAGGAAAGAATGGGGAAAATCAGAAAATAACAGAATGAGAAACTTGAAGAAAATAGGTGGTGTTTTTCATTCTTTCAAAAATTGTTTAACTTGTTGCATCACTGAACTCAACTTG
The DNA here is from genome assembly GCF_030035675.1 of Rhineura floridana. Taxonomy (NCBI): domain Eukaryota; kingdom Metazoa; phylum Chordata; class Lepidosauria; order Squamata; family Rhineuridae; genus Rhineura; species Rhineura floridana. Next base: position 43,198,583 of record NC_084485.1, on the reverse strand, counting down.
TTTTGGAAAATTTGGTCTTAAGTCTTGTAATTAACCCAATGCCTAGGTGCCATACCACTCAAATCAGTATTGGGAGTGGGTTGGGTAAGTTAAAGTCCAGAAGGTGAAAAGGCTGTTTAGTGAGGCAACCAGCGAAAAATAAAGATACCCATATGGTGACAGCAGTGAACAAGAAGGAGAGTTTGATTTGGATGGTTTGATTGCCTACCCTCACTCCCATGGTTTAGGCCATCCTTTGCCAACCTGGTGCCCTTCAGATGATTTTGACTACACCTCCCATCATTCCTGACCATTAGCCATGCTATAGCCAGTGGAAGATGTAGTCCAGAGCATTTGAAGGGCACCGGGTGGTAGAAGACTGGTGTGGGTTGGAGCCCATGCCATCATAGCATGTTATAGGGAAAGATACCAACAGACACTCCAGCAAGGAGCATCCAGCCCTTATCTGAATATACCCTGAACGTTAATGGGGAGTCTCAGGGGAGTCTCATGATTCATAGCAATTAAGACTGCAGTCCTAAATGCACTTACTATGGAATAAGGCCCTTTGAACATAGCAAGGATCACTTATGGGTAAATATGCACAGGATTGCACTAAAAATAAAGCACACACCAGATGTGAACCTGTTCGTTAGTTTGCCTGCTTGCTTTGGCTCATGGGACCACCACATCTCAACACATCCACATTCCCTACTCTGTTTTGATCATTGGCTTCTATTTCTTTCTTACTTCAGAGCAGAGAATGGCATTCCCGCCTTGTGTGGGGGCTTGTTTGCTGCCACCCCATTATTGAGAAGGCTCAGGAAGGTTCCCGAAGGTTTCCAAATGGTCAAGTGGGGTCTTTTGACGAATTAGGTGTAGGGATTGTGCGGCTATAAACTAGTCCGCTCCTCCCTAAAACTTGCCTTTTTTGCCTTGCAGCACCCACCCTCCCTCCCTTGTCAGTATGGGCTCTGCTAGTCACCAAATGGGGCTGAGTAGGAATTTTTTTTTTGAGATCCTGATTTCAGAATCTCTTTGGTTTTGCCTACTCCATACTGCTAGGTTTGATTCAATTGGCTTGCCGGGAAGAGTTGTGGTGATTCTGGTTTGGCTGGCATGGACTTCGGGCAGGTGAGGTAACTGGGGTTAAATTTGAGGCGGTTGAGGCATTCTGGTAAAGGGCACTCCCTAGGGAACCATCAGGGCTTAATGTCTGGTGGGGATCTGGGGAGTGTCCTTGTGTGACCGGCTTGCGCATCATGGTGAACGCCTGCACGGCGGGGCCAGGATGCGGAGGTTGGGACCACATACCTGACTCCAATATCAAGGAGGGATAAGTTTTCCCACATCCTTGACTGGGAGTTACAGTCCGATGTGACTGACTTGTCTTCTGTATTGGAGGGTCAATTCCCTCACAACTAGGTTGAGCCTCACCTGCCCAAAGTATTTGAAATCAATCAATTGGTTGATTTGAATTTGATTGATTATGTGTTATATTTTAATAAACATAACATTATTCCATATATGTCACGAGTCTTCTTTGGTGTGGTGGCAATGGGTGAGAATTCTGCTGAATTAGGATTTAGCACCATATTTTTCAATGGTCCACATATTATCCATCTTTGCAAAGTTTGCTCTGAACTTCAGTAGCTTTCCCTTGATGCTGGATTCCCCCCCTTCTCTCTCTGCCACCCCCACTCTAATCAAATAATCCAGGCTCCAAGCATGGAAGAAGCAAGCCAAGCCTCTAATAGCCTCTAATAGCAGAGGAGGGGGATGTAAGCTGCTTTCCTTTCAAAATAGTGATACTTTCTTTCAAAATATCAATATTAATACCAATATTTTTGTGGAGAAAAAAACAAGACCGGTAAAAGCAATGGATAGCGAACAAAGAACAAACTCATATTGATATTGCTTTTTAGGTTGACGGAATGCTTTCAAAGTGTCACCATCCAACGGATCCCATCCCTACTCTGATTCCTTCCTTCCCTTGGGTATTTTCTGAGTTTGCACATAAAGTGTTCCCTCCCTGTTCTCCAATAAATCAAGCAATTATCTCAGTCAAATGAATCACTATATCCAACAATAACTCATCATAGCAAACTTTTCATTGTTCCCAGAGGAAGTGACATTTGGAGCAGAAATACACAGCTGACAGTCTTGAGCCAGCCTTTCACAGGCACCCCACTTTGCATTTACAGAGAGGTGATGATTTTTCTCCATTGAGGGAGGTGAAGCCAACTGGGCATCACTGCACACCTGGGACCTTCATAGGGGATAAGCATCTGCATTGTGCCCATCTCTGCTATTTCTTCTTGTTAAAACTTTTTTTAAAAAAAACCTCAGTGTTCCTCCCTTCCCAAGCTATTCAAACCTCTCTAGTTGTTTTAAATCACCACTTTCCCCCTATCACCGTCCCTCCCTTCTTGGCCCCATGCCAGGCCACTGCTGTTGTGCAACCTGCCTTATCTTTTGCTTCTCTGTCCTGTCCTAACTTCATGAAAATCTAGGATTGTGATGAGATACTACAAATCCTCCCACAGGGGTCACCAAATGCCTCCACCTCTCCCCACAGCTGTCACCAGAGCTCCCCTTGCCCACCCTACAGGGGTTGCCAAAGTTCCTCCACCCACCCATCACAAGGGGTGCTAGACCTCCCCCTCCCCCCTCATAGGGGTCTCCAGAGCTCCCCTCACCCACCCCTCACAGGCATCGCCATAGCTCCCCCCACAGGGGTCAGTAGAGCTGCACACACACCCTGTGGGCCACCAGTACTCAGGTACACACATGCACACGGGCCCCCCGCAGTGGGCTGGTGCTGGCTCTGAGATCTCTATCTGATATATCAGGGTAACACACTAGGATTTTTCTTTCTTTTCTCAAAAACTCTCCTGAGTGCAAAGAAGAGAATTGGGCTGGAGCCCATGGCTATAAATAGAACTTTGCCCGAGTTTGGCATATGTTTTTCTCCTCAAAGCCGCAACAACAAGGGTCTTACTCAATCACTTTCAGTGTTCCATCTTTTATATTTATTTGTTATTACGAGTTAGTTCCTTCCCAAGTGAATTTACAGTCCACTTCAGCTGGATGCGGCTGGATCCAAGCTGGGACATGCAGCATGAAAATGGAAACTGACAGGAGGAAAATCACTTCCAGCAAACTCATTTTGTATTTATTTCTCACATCTGAATTTCCGATAAACAGTTACCCTTCCACTCCCTCTGCCCAGAGAGGGTGTTTTAGCAAGGGCCTACTATTAATGACATTAAATAATGAAGGGTGTCACGTCGGTGGAAGGCAAGACTTGCCACCCAGGGTGTGATAGCAATACCGTGCAGAGATGGGGTGATGAGTTTTTAGGAAAGCATGTTAACATCAGAGAAGGCAAACCACATGAGCAGAGGGATGTGCTGCCACCTGCTTACATCCCTTTGTCAACGCAATAAAGAGAGCAAAGCTAGCAGTCCACTGAGCCTAAGGCCCCAGCTGCACTGTACATTTAGAGCAGTATTATACCACTTTAAACCGTCATGCCTTCCCTCAAAGAATCCTGGGCACTGTCATTTGTGAAGGGTGCTGAGAGTTATTAGGAGTCCCCTGTTCCCCTCACAGAATGACTGTTCCCACAGTAGTTTAACAGTCAATCCCTCATCCCAAGGAACTATGGGGGAATAGAGGTCTCCTAATAACTCTCATCACCTTTAACAAACTACAGATGTCAGGATGTTTGGGTGGAAGCCATGACTGTTTAAAGTGACATCATCATGCTTTACATGTATAGTGCAAACATGGCCTGAGATTTTCCTTAAAAGTCAGAAAGTCGGGGTAGGGTGGCCATGCTTTCCTAATGACAACCCTCTATTTGAAGGTATCCTCTGAAGGTCTATCTGGTCTAGGTCTGGTTTAAAGATAGACATTTTTCTCCCTCTCTCATAACACTAGAACTCATGGGCTTCCAATGAAGCTGAATGTTGGAAGATTTAGGACAGACAAAACAAGTACTTCTTCACACAGAACATAGTTAAGCTATGGCATTCACTCGCACAAGAGGCAATCAGTGGCTACTAGCCATGATGGCTATATACTCTGCCTCCATAGTCAGAGGCACTATGCTTTCAAATACAGTTGCTGGAAACCACAAGGAGGGGAGAGTGCCATTTTTCAGGTCCTGCTTGCAGGGTTCCTACAGGCAACTGGCTTGCTACTGTGAGAACAGGACACTGGACTAGATGGGCCATGGGCTTGATCCTGCAGGATCTTCTTATGTCCTTATCAGAAGAGGGAGTAGGGGGCTTGAGGTTTCCTATCAACCAATGGAGGTTGGTTCATTAGGTCAAATGGGGCACTGCCCGCCAGCCTGAGTCTGAGCTCAACCAGCCACCACCTACTTAGAGCCAGTCAGCTCCCCCTGTCAGTGGCTCTGGCTCCACCTATTATTGCCCTCTCTGCCTTACACCCTTTCAGTTCCAATGGGCACCAGTCACCACTGTTGACCATTGAACCGCACTGTCACTGAGTCTGTTTTCCATCAAGTCTGAAAAACTGTAACTAGGGGGAGTTATGTCTTTGCCCAGTCTGGGAACGGACTGCCAAGGCCGTTGCTATGGTAACCATCGCGATAAACTGGGAAAAGTTCTAGCGGCTATCTGTGTTAAGCTGGGTCTTCTGTGTATTGCCTCTGAACTGAGAGGTTCTCTTCTGTGTTTACCTTTGGAGAGATGTACCAGAAGGGGGGTGACTGAAGAAACTCTACATGTATTTACTCTTAAGCCTTTGGCCATAATGTCTTAATAAAGACTCTTAACATGCTCTAATGCTCTGAAGAAGTTTCTTGCTCAACTTAACTCCAACGTAATGTATGCTGTTTCACGCAACAATGCACACACGTCAACAGGGGTTATGGGCCCAGATCCACAGCGCATTACACGGGAGTAAGTTGCTGGTCTGAACGGCAGACGGAGTTCCAGAGGGCAGCTTGATTGATTGTACCAGACAGAGGTGAGCAACATGGCTGTAAACCTGTCTGGGGGAGGCTTGCCAATGGAAAGATTGACGGAAAAGAATTATGGCAGCTGGAAGCCAAGGATGCGGGCTTTGCTGATAAAAGAGGATTTATGGGACATTATAGATGGACCACCCCCGGCGGTATTGACCGCGGCCTGGAAGCGCAAAGATCAGAGGGCGCAGGCGTTTATAATCTTGGCTCTATCGGATTCTCAACTGATGTGTGTGAGAGATGAACCATCGGCTAAACAGATGTGGTACACGTTGCAGGATTTGTCCCAGGAATGGCAGCGGAGGCAGAAGGTGCAGAGAGCCGAGCTGATGGAAGCTGTCAGAAGCAAGGAGGAGAAAAGTGCCGAACTGGAGGAGGCAGCCGAAAGCAAACAGGATTACAAGCATCAAAGGCTGAAGTCTTGTTATGCCTGTGGGGCTCGTGGGCATCTCCGAAAAGACTGTGCAGTCAAGCGCAACTCCAGGGACGGAGGCTTGAAGCAGGGAAGTGTGAACTTTGTTTGTAAACAGAAGCCACAAACTGTAGCACCTATTGACTGGCTTGTTGACAGCGGGGCAAGCCATATATTAATCAAAGACAGAAGTTTGTTTTATGCTTCAGAAGAAGTGCAGGATTTTGTGCAACTTGCGGATGGGTCACAGAAACGGGTGGAAGCCCGAGGACTGGTGAGATTTAATAAACTTGGGATAATGTCAGAATGTTTGTTTGTTCCAGAATTGGCTCATAATATTTTATCAGTTCAAAAACTGGTGAATTCTGGGTATTGTGTAACATTTGATAGAGGAAAATGTTTTCTGCAGAGAAGAGACAAAGTTGTCTGCCAGGGATTCATGACACAGGGGCAGTTTAGAATGTCCGTGGGTGTGAAGTGTGCTGATGCCTTGAGTTTAATGGGGCGGAAAGAGAATGACAGTCAGGGCTGTAAACAGACTGCTGTTGTGACACCGTCGGCATTAACCATTCAAATGAAGCACGTGGAATGTGCGGAGCCAACCTCATTTAATGAAATTGGGCTGATGCCTGAGGCAGAGAAAAATAAGTGGCAACAGGCCATGCAGGAAGAATTGAAAGCCATGGAACAGAATAGCACGTGGACATTAGTAAATTTACCTATGGGGGAAAAGGCCATAGGTTGCAGATGGGTGTTTAAGAAGAAGAAAGCAAGTTCCGGGGAAGTACAGAGGTACAGGGCACGTTTGGTTGCCAAGGGATTCACCCAGCAGCATGGGACAGATTATGACGCTGTTTTCGCCCTGGTTGTGAAACATGAGTCTATTCGTGTGCTGCTGAAGCTGGCAGCGATGCAGAACATGAGTGTAAATCACTACGATATAGGGACGGCATTCCTACATGGTGATTTAAGAGAGGAGATATATATGGAACTGCCTCCGGGTTCTGTGTCAAAGGAAGGGTTCGTGTGTAAACTGCATAAATCAATATATGGACTGCGGCAAAGTGCACGCTGCTGGAATGAGAAATTGGACAGAGTGTTGCATGGAATGGGATTCCAATGATGCAAGGCAGATCCATGTGTGTATATAAAGAGACAGGGGATGAAAACCACGTTCTGTGCAGTTTACGTTGATGACATCATGTATATTTATCATGAGCAGCAAGAGGAACGAGAATTTAATGAGCAACTGGGCAGGCAGGTGGACACAAAGAATTTGGGGCCTGTCACACACTATTTAGGCACGGATATTGTGCGTGCAGAAGACGGAAGCATAACATTGAGTCAGAAAAGTAAAGTAAATCAGATCATAGAAGAATGCAACATGACAGAATGTAATGTTGTGAAGACTCCAATGGTTGTGGCTTTCCAACAGAATGTGCAGAAGACGCCCTGTACAGAACCTGAGTAGTACAGGCGCATAATAGGGAAATTGCAATATTTGGTGAAGGTGTCTCGCCCAGACATATGTAATGCAGTCAGCATTTTAAGCCGGAAGGTAGAGCATCCTTCAGAGGCTGACTGGCAAGGGATTAAAAGGATAGTGCGTTATCTGAAAGGCATGAAGACAAAGAGTCTGGTTTTGTCAGGAGCAAAGACAGGAGGTCTTGAATGTTTTGTGGATGCGGATCATGCAGGGGAGCTGAGCAGTCGTAAGTCAACCTCTGGCATAGTTGTGATGTGGCACGGGTCATGCATTGACTGGAGCAGCAAGAAACAAAATGTGGTGGCAACCACAAGTGCAGAAGCAGAGTATGTGGCTCTATCACAGGCCTGTAATGAGCTACAATGGTTCGCAATGCTCATGCAGGAGATAGGCATTGATATGCAATTTCCGATTACTGTATATGAAGACAATCAGACCTGCATCAAGATAGCCACATCAGAAGCTCATACCAAAAGAACAAAACATATTAGTGTCAGATACTTTCACGTAAGGGATTGTGTGCAGCAGGGGTTTGTTAACCTAACATTTTGTGACACTAACAACATGGTGGCTGACATAATGACCAAGCCGTTGTGTGAGGAGAAATTTGGCAAACTGGTGACAAGGCTTGGAATGAGCCAAAGTTTGATTGAATAAAGTTCTAGCTAAATGTACAGAGATGTTCTGAAATGTACTGTAATGTACTGAGATGTAATTTGGAACTGTATTGCAAGATGTATTGGAGAAATGTATTCTTGTTATTGTTGTAATGAGTTACAGACATGATGGGGAAAAGGGGGGATTGTTGACCATTGAACAGCACTGTCACTGAGTTTGTTTTCCATCAAGTCTGAAAAACTGTAACTAGGGGGAGTTATGTCTTTGCCCAGTCTGGGAATGGACTGCCAAGGCCGTTGCTATGGTAACCATCGCGATAAACTGGGAAAAGTTCTAGCGGCTATCTGTGTTAAGCTGGGTCTTCTGTGTATTGCCTCTGAACTGAGAGGTTCTCTTCTGTGTTTACCTTTGGAGAGATGTACCAGAAGGGGGGTGACTGAAGAAACTCTACATGTATTTACTCTTTGGCCATAATGTCTTAATAAAGACTCTTAACATGCTCTAATGCTCTGAAGAAGTTTCTTGCTCAACTTAACTCCAACGTAATGTATGCTGTTTCACGCAACAACGCACACACGTCAACAACCACTGCCATCAAAGAGCAGACTAAGCAGGCACACAGGTCACCTGGTCACAGCCTTTCCAACTACAGTGACATGTATTGCATTTCTATTTAAATTATAGCAATTATTTCTAAATTTGCATCTATACATAGGGCAATATCCAATGCCCTCGTTCCATTAGCTCAAGGATTTACACTTCCACAATGGCACACTTACTATCTCATTCATTTAAAGAGTAGATTAAGACAGGCCAAGGGGGTAGGGGTAGGATGGGATAATAGGTATACAATATCTGCACAGATCTCCTGCTTCCTCCAGATTGGATCAATAAATCAGGGTGATTCAGACCAGAGGGGATGGAATCAACAACAGTCTTTTTTCTTTTTTCATGAAGGAAAATGTAACTTTGTAGCATTAAATACAACACTAGGCATGAAAAGCTGTGCATGCCTTTTTAGACAGGGCTGGATTAATGTATGTTACAGTATAGAGCCTCAGCAAACTTAGTAGGGGAAGCAGCTGCAGTGTAATTATCTAGCTCAGCCTTTCCCAACTAGTGGGCCACCACATGTTGTTGGACCACAATTCCCATCTTTCCTGACCATTGGCAATGCTGGCTGAGGCTGATGGGAGTTGTGGTCCAACAACATCTGGTGGCCCACTAGTTGGGAAAGGCTGATCTAGGAGCTTTGATATCTGGAGTTTTTGCGCATCCCCTGCCTTTTGCTCGGACCCCCTCACATTTCCTACACTTCTTAATATTGTGGTGAAGACGGCAAGAGAGCAGCCACCATATTTTCAGGGGAATGAAATTTCCAAAATGTGGGCAACCTGGTCAGCATGTAGATCAGAAGAATATTTGCTAGTTTGCAGGTAGGGATGGAAAGATCTGTCTGTTTTGGTTCTCTCAGTTTCTCATTTTTCCAATATTAAATTCAGTTCTCTACATTTCTACAGTGATCTGCCATCCTCGTGAAAATTTTCCACCATTTTAGTGTGAATTTCTCCAAATAAACACATTTTTGTAGGCAGTTTTGACAAAGGAACACAAATGCAAGCGATTTCTCATTATTTCATGCCTTTTTGCATGTTATTTTCACTCATGTGTTCATTTTTATGCACACCTTCCCCTAATATATGCATTTTTTTGTAAATGTTTAGTTGGCAAACTGCAACCCAACATTCTAATAAATGCAAATTTCAAAGGATGGCTGTGTTTTGGAAATTGTGAATTTGATACATTCTGCTTGAAATGCGAACTGAATCAAAATTCTCACCCATCCCTATTTGCAGGACAGTTCAGTAGCAGGATAAGCTACTGTAGCTTGAAGTCCTCTCCAGGGCTGGCCATACCATTAGGTCTGGGATGGGGAACCTGAGGGCCACATTCCCTTGGGGACAATCTTCCAGGGGCCACATGCTATGGGCAGGGCCTGAGGCGAAGGCTGGTGGAGCAACAAACATATATATTACCTTTGTACAATAGGCTAGGGGCTGTATAAACTCACACACACCTCTCTCTGTCCTCCATCCAGACAAGCAAGAAGCATGATCAGAGTTCAAGGACACGTTCCAGCCAGGCAAGAAAACACTCAAGAAGGGTGCAAAGCAGGGCAAGTGAGAAGGGTGGCTGGGGAGAGCGTGTGGTCTAGGGTAAGTCCCAAGGGCCAGGTAGACAGGGTTGGAGGGCCAGTTTTGGGCCCCTGGCCTGAGGTTTCCCACCCCTGCATTAGAGGTGGATGCCTCAGTCAAATGCTGGGGGGCAGTGAGGAGCAGTGAGGTGTTGGAGATTACAGCAGTGTCTGCCACTTGGCCTGCCCTGCACCTAGGGATAGGGGAGAATACATTTGAGCTTGCATTTATTTCTTTATTTAGAGCATTTGTACCCCACTCTTCCACTCAATGTGCATATCCCAAACCAATACACAAACTGAAATGCACACAAAATTGCATACCTCCCAACAACACATACAAGGGGAAGTTGCCCACAAAAATGCTTATATTACTGAAAACCATGTCGAAAACATGCATCATTATTTGGGGAAATGGCTTGCAAAGTGAAATGCATGTGAAAATGTATATGCATTTCAATGTGGGCTTCTTTAAAAAAATGTGGAAATGGGGGGATCTAATACTGGAGAAATGAAACCTGAAATCAACAGATTTGTTCATCCCTTCCTGCCACCCACCCCCAAGCTATTCTGGTGCCCTCAGATGCAGTGGAAGATGCTGCTTTGTCATCAATTTGAAGTACAATTCAACTGCCAATCTAGCCAGCTTCTGTACATGGGGTGATCTTCAATACTAGTTCTACTCAGAGTACACCCATTGAAGTTAATAAACATGATTATTATTATTATTATTATTATTATTATTATTATTAGATTTATATCCCGCCCTTCCTTCCAGTAGGAGCCTAATGAATGTTCATTATTTTCAATGGGTCTACTCTGAGTAGGACTTAGTTGAATGCAACCCATGATATGGAAGGGGGCATCTTGTTCTTTGCATCAGGCAGCAAAATGTTTTGATCATCTTTCAATATGGGCTTCCATAGCCTTTAAATCCTCTGGTCTTAGGAGGTCTTTTTGCCTTTTACCCAGAGAAGTTTGATTCCTTTGCCCCATCTGCTTCATTATAGGGTGAACAACTGCAGAAGGTGTATGTCAGTGATGATACCAATAATGAAGAGTGCATTCAGTGTTGTGGTCCCAAGCCTGTACAGTTCTCTCCTAACTGAGATCAGACAGGCACCCTTCTTGCTGAACTTCCAGCCAAGACTTTTTTTATTCCAGCAGGCATTTTAAGGTAGTGTTCTGGTTTATGTTCAGTTTCACAATAATTTTTTATTGTTTTGTTCTCTGTATGGTTTATTTTTATGTACCCCACTTAAAAATGCTAATGATGAAGCAGTATATAAATGCCTTGCATAAATAAACAGACAAACAGTACAATCAAACTAGGGACATAGGGATACAGTTTACCTCAGAACGGCTCACTGAAGGAGAATAACAACATTGATCTTTGAACAATGAGACTAGAAGAAAAAGGGTAATATATGTACCCTGATTATTCCAGTTTCACCTCTTGAAGGAAAAAATGGGGTTCATTGACATTACTGAGAGTTGTTTGAGGGGGGGTTCCTTGAGAGTTTTCTTTCCAGCCCAGACAGGTCTTGAAAGAAATAAAAGTAATTACATAAATGTTCCAAGGAACGATCCAATTCTGTCTTCTTCTTCACTGTACAAACACCCAGGAAACTATCAGAGCAGCAGTATGTTTGGAAGAAATCAATATAACCTAAGCTTTGCTGTTTTAAAATCAGTTCAAACAGACTGGGATTGGATTTATGGAGAGTCAATAATCAAGATAGGATTACAGCATAAAGGTAAAGATAAAGGTGTCCCCGCACTTATAGTGTGAGTCGTTTCTGACTCTTAGGGTGACGTTTTGCGACGTTTAGTAGGCAGACCGTTAGGGTTGCCAGGTCTCCAGTTTTCTGCCGGAGTTTCAGGGAAAAGGGGGCCGCCTCCGGCCATAGTTGCCTTGAAGACCTTGATCTCCGGCTTTGGAGTGTCTGCCTGAGCCACGGATGCGTGATTGAGGGCGGCCGTTCCTCCTACCCTCTGCCTGAGCGATGTATGTGTGATTGACGGCGGCCGCTCCTCCCACCCACAGGCAGTCTGTGCCTGCAGTGTTCAGCGCGACCGCTAGAGCACGTCATAGTCTTGAATGAGGCGGCCGTTGGGAGGCAGGAGCTTGTCATTTTGAAGGAGACGGCAGTTGGGGCTAGAGGCAGGTAGGCTGCTGGCTCGGCCAGGACTGCCATCTCAACCAGATGAAGTGCAGGTAGAGGAGAAACATGTACAACCAAAGGTATGTTGGATGATTACTTCCAACTGATTGATTACCTAGTAGGACATGCCACTTTTCTATTTAAAATTACTTTGCTTGTTATGCTGGGTGATCAGCTACAGTAAAACTAAGGGGGGAACTCCTCTAGCTGCACACATGCTCCCTCTACACACACAGGGGCACACACTGTGGGAAGATTGCTGGTCAAAAGTAGAAGAATCTTGGCTTTTTTTGAGTTTCGGGTACTCATAGTTAAAAGTGAAAAAGATGAGCTTACACTGCACTGCATTGCTTAAAAAGTAAAATTAAGTAGTGATTAAACCAGACAATTGAGAATGGAATTTAAACCTAGGCCTCTAAAATTTGAAACAAGTCAGAATATACTGTGTAGTTTATTCCCAACTGCAGTATGTAAATACTCATTTACATAAGTACAAGGAAGGACTCCTAGCAACTGCAAATAGTGGCAAATTCAAAAGTGCAGGGTCTCTTCATAATAGTGACTCCATGCCCTCTCACAGCTATGCCCACTTTCCACCTTCTCTCATCTTCCTTGTTCTCCTTGTCATCTCCAAGTCCGCACTTTACTACAATAGATGTCACTTGGAGCTAATAAGGGGGGCTGCATGTTAGCCATTGAGAAGAGTCTTCTCAGGGCCTGGCTCACTTTCTTTCATTCTGTTGGCTCCAATCATCATAAAAGGACAATGACTCGACTCAGTGGGTAATGTGCCCCCCTTTCATGCTGATTGACACATATATAGGAATCTGGCTGGGACCCTGGTCCCAAAAAAGTAAGAGGTCTATGACACACACCCCAACCCTGGATGACTACATCTCTGGTTAAAAGTAGAAAGAAAATAAAGTGTCTTTTTGTACAACATACAATCAAGTTAAGGAATTCAGGGCTGGATGGCCACTAATTTGGATGGTTTTTTTAAAAAAGATGCATCTATGAAGGATTATGTGTATCAAGCACATGATAGCTAAATGGAATCTACATTCAGAGGCTGTATACTTCTGGTTGGCACATCCTGATTTGCTTATGGGCATTTGAAGTAATTTGTTTGGCTGCTGTTGAAGACAGAGTAGTTATGTTCAGATGTAATTCTAAACCATGGTGGCATATTGTGTGAATGAACAGCTATAGGTCACATACTCTCTTGTCCCATGCAATCAGAAGCAAGGGACATATTTGGGAGATATTTGGGAGATATTTGTTGTTGTTAGGTGCCTCCAAGTCGACTGCGACTTATGGCGACCCTACGAATCAGTGACCTCCAGTAGCATCTGTCATGAACCACCCTGTTCAGATCTTGTAAGTCCAGGTCTGTGGCTTCCTTTATGGAATCAATCCATCTCTTCTTTGGCCTTCCTCTTTTTCTACTTCCTTCTGTTTTTCCCAGCATTATTATCTTTTCTAGATACCAGGGCCCGCCCCGTGACGTCACCAGGGCCCACCCCGTGACATCACCAGGGCCCGCCCCCATTTTCTCAGGTTTGTGGATGGCTCCGACCTGGCAACCTGGCGGGGCCTAGTGACGTCACGGGGCGGGCCCTAGTGATGTCACGGGGTGGGCCCTAGTGATGTCACGGGGCGGGCCCTAGTGACATCATTAAGCATGATACATTGTATCAACCACAGTTGCTTGGAGCATGCCATTCAAAAAAAATTCTCTGGAGATTAAAATAGAAATCTTACCTAAAATAGGGTGTTCCTAGGTCCATCTGAAGTGACAAGGTCATTCTTTCTCACAAGCTTAGGGTGATGCAAAATGGAAATGGACTGCCTTCAAGTTGATCCCAGATAGGATCTTCATGGTAAGCAGTATTCAGACAGAGGTGGTTTACTATTGCCTTCCTCTGAGTCTGAGAGGCAGTGACTGGCCCAAGGTCACCCAGGGAGCTTCATGGCTGTGTGGAGATTCGAACCCTGGTCTCCCAGGTCACAGTTCAACACCTTTAGGGAACATTTAATCTAGCTTCCTTGCTTCTGGCAAGAAGGGTTTACGTGCCCTCAGGCCAGGCCATTATAGAAAGAAAGGAGCTTAGTGTTGCAGAGATGTTAGATGGGAGCACAGATGGATGCTCCTGAAGGCAGCAACTATAAACATGCTTATTAAGGAACTAAGCCCCATAGAACTCAACAGGACTTACTTCTGAGTAGATATAGTTTGGATTGTGCTGTTAGTAATGCTTGACTAGGGATCCTCTGCAAAGACATCCATATCCAAGCAGGGTTGACAACCCCCTGCATGGAATGCCCTGGCCTTATCTTTTAATGTGGCTGCTCCAAACTTCTTTACAGATTTGACCCTTCACTTCAGAAAGAGGTCTGAGAAATGTGTAAGAGAAAAAAGATTCTCTACGCTTTCTGTCTACTCTGTGGGGTGCTATAAACTCACTTGGACAGCCAATCCAATTCCAGCGAGTAATAATTGACAGACAGAAAACACCCATGGTTTGGTCTACCTTCACAGGCAGCAGCTTGGGAACAACAACTGCAGCCACACTTTCAAATATGTGAATTCTCTTTTACCATTAGTGGGCAAAAAACAAACCATCATGCAACCAACAAGGCACATCATCAATGGGTTTTAGGGGTTTAGTTGACCACATGGAACCACTGTTGTTGCTTCTATGGATGTAAGGGAGGAGGGTCAAAGGTACATGAAATGCAAACAGAAAATGAAAAAAGACAGTGATGCTTCCCTAAATGCAATACCATACCAACCACAGCAACACATACCAAAGGGTCAGCGTAACCCTTCAACTTCTGGGTAGAACTCTTACTAGGACATTAGGGACATTTCTTGGGAGGTGCAGTTCTGATGCCTTCTAGTTTACTTGCTTCTGGCAAGAAGGGTTTACGTGCCCTCGGACTTGGCCATTATTGGAAGAAAGGAGTTTAGTGTTGCAGAGATGTTAGATGGGAGCACAGACAGATGCCCCTGAAGGCAGCAACTGTAAACATGCTTATTAAGGAACTAAGCCCCATAGAACTCAATAGGACTTACTTCTGAGTAGATACGGTTGCAGCCATGTTAAGGACAAGGGAGGACATTCTAGGCAAAACAGACAAATAATTGGGTGTCCGAACAAATTAAACCAGAACTATCACTATAAGCTAAAATGATGAAACTGAGGTTATCATACTTTGGACACATCATGAGAAGATATGATTCACTAGAAAAGACAAGAATGCTGGGAAAAACAGAAGGGAGTAGAAAAAGAGGAAGGCCAAACAAGAGGTGGATTGATTCCATAAAGGAAGCCACAGACCTGAATTTACAAGATCTGAACTAAATAGGACTCACTTCTGAGTAGATACGGTTGCAGCCATGTTAAGGACAAGGGAGGGCATTCTAGGCAAGCAGTTGGCAATCACAATTATACAATTATACAATTACCTCTAGTATTAAGGTAAAGGTAAAAATGTGACAGAAATAAAACCAATAGCACCAGGTTACAAACAATTTTTTTATTAACAAACACTATCTTTAAGAGAACAAAGGCAGGTTACATCACCAATCAATCTGCTAATCATAATCCAGTTGCTAGTCCCAACTAGAGTAGAGACCCACTGAAGCAATGAAATTGCAGCTGGTTTTAGACATTTATCTCTCTTACAAAAGAGAAGTGGATGACATCCAAGGGATGTTTTCAACCATTATAAACATTATAAACAGTATTACTCTTTATAAAAGAAAAACAGAAAGAATGAACAAGGTGCTTTCACTGTAGGAACTGGTGTTAAATAACTAAACAGGATGAGTTTAGAATTTGTACTTCTCATTTGAAACACAAGCTTTAAGCAACCTTTGTTCTTCCTTCACATATTTAAAAAAATCAGCACAGTTCATGCCAAAGTTTAATTTGACACAAAGCTCTGCTTTAACAAGGGAAGGTAACATACGGTTCCTGTTGTCAGTCCATACGTTGCCCATTAGTGAAAACGCTCTCTCCACGAAAGCATTGCTTACTGGGATGGCAAACACTGCAATGACAACCTTCACCAGAATTCTTGATCTGATGCTCTTTAGCAACTGCACCCATTTCTCATCCAGAGGAAGATCAGATGTTCTGACCTCAGGCACAAACTTTTTAACCAGGCAAGTAAAGGCAAGTAAAGAAAATAGATACTCACTTTTCTCAACCACCTCTTATTTTTATTTACATCAGTGCCACCATAGAAGATAATTTTCCTTGACTGATTATAGATGTTTCTACATTACATAAACCACATGAACGTTTTGAAAATGGAAATTGTACAGGACTATCCAATTTTCTAGTAGTTCAGCATTTAGTGTGGCCAACATTCCATCCAGATGGCAAATATTCTAAATGTGTTCAAAGTTCCGCAAGTATGTTGATAGCAATACAGATAGATAGGAAGACAGACAGACAGGTGCAACCACTAAGTGGAGTCTGCCTTCCTCTAAGGTGTATATTCCTATATGTTTCCTCCTTAGCAATTGTGGCTTGGTTCCATAGATACTCTGAGGGAAAGTGTGGACAATTTTTTCCAACTCCTCCTCTCTGATTGGCTTAGAACTCCTGAAAAGCCTTTACTGATGGTCAGGGGTCCAGGGACCACCCTGAATGGGATGGACTGTGGCCTGAGGGAGAAGGATGGATTGTCAAAAATTAACTAGAATTAGCTTTCATAATTAAAGCATCACAAAACTCCCCCGGAGCCCCATCGCGGCTGCTGTCGCCCAGCGGCACCCACAGCAGGAGGGGTGAAGCCGGCGGCCGTCCTTTCCGGAGCCTCCTGCTGAGCCTGCAGGCCGCATTGGCACCGTCTCGGCAGCGGTTGCTAGGAGATGGGTCCGACGCGGCTTGTCAGCCTCAGCAGGAGCCGTGGAGGGCAGGCCGGGCCGGCTCCGTTTTAGCCCCAGAGCCGGTTCCCCTGCTCCGGAAAGGACGGCTGCCGGCTTCACCCCTCCTGCTGTGGGTGCTGCTGGGTGGCACCAGCCGTGATGGGCCCCCCCAGCGGCGCCCACAGCAGGAGGGGTGAAGCCGGCGGCCGTCCTTTCCGGAGCCTCCTGCTGAGCCTGCAGGCCGCATTGGCACCGTCTCGGCAGCGGTTGCTAGGAGACGGGTCCGACGCGGCTTGTTAGCCTCAGCAGAAGCCGTGGAGGGCAGGCCGGGCCGGCTTCTTTTTAGCCCCAGAGCCGGTTCCCCTGCTCCGGAAAGGACGGCCGCCGGCTTCACCCCTCCTGCTGTGGGCGCTGCTGGGCGGCAGCGGCCGCGATGCCCCCCCCCAGCAGCGCCAACAGCAGGAGGGGTGAAGCGGCCGGCCGTCCTTTCTGGAGCAGGAGAACCGGCTGGACTAAGGAGGAGCCGGCCCGGCCTGCCCTCCACGGCTCCTGCTGAGGCTGCCAGGCAGGCTGCGTGGGCCCCATCTTGAGATGCTGGGCGCGGCAGCGGCCGTGATGCCCCCCCAACCAGAGACTGCAGCCTGAGCCCCAGGGGAACTGGCTCTGGTTCCGGACCGGGCCGTGGCTGAGGGGGCCAATAAAAAGCCGGAGATCCACCTTTTTAAATGAAGTATAGCCGGAGGCCGGAGACAGCCCTCTTTTCCCTGAGTCTCCGGCAGAATGCTGGAGACCTGGCAACCCTAGGTGGGAGGGAGGTTTGGAAAGGTCCCAATATGGTTTCGGGGGAACGCCGCGGAGCTGCGGGAGGAGGCAGCAGCAACAGCTATGGAAACGGTGGCGGCGGGAAGACCCGGACGCGGCGATACTACGTGGCTAAGCTTTACCCAAGGAACAAGCAGCAGGGGATTATAAATATCATGAAGGAATCTGTTAAGAGTATGATTCCAACTTGGCTTCAGAGCCACCAATTATGCCGCCCAACTAGATCAGCCACACAAGGCCTTCTCTCAATCCCTCCAACCAAAACAGCTAGGTTGGTGGGTACTAGGGAGAAGGCCTTTTCTGTGGTGGCCCCCACTCTCTGGAACTCCCTCCCATATGATCTTCGACATGCCCCTTCCCTAGATGTATTCCGCAAGGCCCTGAAGACGTGGCTATTCCAGCAAGCCTTTGAGGTCATTAGGTAAATCACCATGATTCTGTCATTTATCGTATGTTGTTATTATAATTGCTTTTATATGTGTTGATGACTGTCCAGTATTTTACCTATTGTTATTAATGTGATTACATCTGCTATTATTGTATTTTATCTCTTTTAATGTACGTCGCCTAGAGTGGCTAATTGCCAGATAGGCGACAAACAAATTAAATATTATTATTATTATTATTATTATTATTATTATTATTATTATTTCACACAAAATGAAGCAACCCCAAGTGAACAAAGCTTAGAGAGCGTAAACTATCATCCTGCCTTTGCAGATGCTGCTGCTGACGATACCCTTGAGACTGATGGACGAATTACTCCAGAACCTGCAAAAATTCCTTTAGATGAGCCTTCACCAAGTAGATCTGGTTTAAATTTCACAGATATTTTAACAAGACCCTCTCTGCATCGGACTCATCTTAATTACAACATCTTGGATTCCCCACCACCATTTTGTCAACCCTCCACATCTGCATTTTCAATTAGTAATTCTGGACTTTCACTTGGAAAGGAAATGATTCTTCCTCTCAGCACGATGATGACAACAATCTGTCTGCCTTTGGAGCGCTGTCCCCTTCACTTGGTAACACATCCGTTTTCAAGACAAGCCAACTGGGGAATTCTCCATTTTATCCTGGAAAAACCATGTATGGCCGTGCAGTTACAGCAGCAAGACAGTCAGACAAACCAGGAAGTTCAGTGCCTGTGTTTGGCTCTGGGTCCTCAGCTTCTGCAACCGTTCCTAATTCTGGATCTATATTCCAGTTCGGTTTTACCACTAATTTCAACGTTACAGGCAACAGCCCAGGAGTATTTACCTTTCGTGCAGCTCCTGGTGCACCAGCACAGCCTGGTGCACCATTCACCCAGCCATCATCATTTAACCTGGGCAGGAATAACGGGGAAAATATATTCTCCACACCTGGATCTTCACAGACTGGTCGGAAGACAAAGACGGCTGTTAGGCGTAGAAAATAAAAATACTGTTAGAGACAGCGACTCTCTCACCACAGCTGGTTGCCCTGCATTGTTCAATTACTGAATTGTACCTTGTGAAGCCAGGGAAGGGCGTATTCTGGTTTGCTCTGAATACTTGTGGTGTTATCCTTCCATTTATACTCTCCGCCCTTCTCCACCCTCAGCCAATCATCCAGCATTCTACTGCCCATTCACTCCCCCCTCCTCTTTCACTCCACTTACCATGTATCTTCTATTCAAACAGCACTTACCATATATACACTAATACAGGAACATCACATTTCAGAACAGAAATATATAAATCAGAGGAGGAGGGAAATTATTTTCTATTGGATGTGTTTATTTAAGAAAAGAAAAACAAGATGGCAGAGAAGCATTCTACACATGCCCAGAGGAACTGTGTCCATGGTTAAAATAGGAAGCTGGGTCAATTTACAAAGAAAGAGTAGGGTTGCAGGTGTTCAGATACATTGCTTTTAGATAATTTGGGTGGGGTGGTGAATGTATTAACCTGCAGGGGCACTCTGCATATTCTCAAAGAATCTGAGCTTTTAGTGTTAGTGTTTCTGCGCATCAAACTGTGGCAGGGAAGCCCTGATTAAAGTTGGTTTGTTGCTGATATGCTCCAACAATGAACAAGACACTTCCCGTCGGGCTTGCACACAAGCAACCAGTAGGAATAGTAAAGTATTTCAGAGGCCGTGCCACATGCCATACGGCAGGGCTTAGCCAAAGTGATGATGGCAAAGTCCTTCCCAACTTGCAATAAAGCAACAGGTTAAACAACAAATCTGGGACCATCTTGTAATGTAAAAATAATGTTGAATTATATTATGGTCCCAGGCTATGATCTGAAGGCACATCAGGCCAGCTCAGGTCTGGTCAGTGCCTGGATGGGAGACCTCCTGGGAACCATATGTAAGCCGCCTTTGGTTTCTATCATGAAAAAGAAAGGCGGGGTATAAACATAATAAATAAATAAATAAGCTTCATCCACCAGCAACCAGCAAGCCTCCCCCTCAAGGTGTTCACAAGGCTTCAAGTTCTGCTCTCATTTGAAAGCCGCCATTTGAGTGGCAAAACAATGACGAAGACGGCCTTCGTCTCACATCTCAGTGGTCGCACCGAAATAGGAAGCTGGAATACAAATTATATAAGAATGAGGACACCTCCGCCCGGCACCCTGGCTCCTGAAAAAGAGTGCCGTACATCCTAAACTTCAGGTAAAAATTTACAGTCATTTTTAGTATGATTCTGTTTCGATTCAGAGTGAAGTCGCTCTTGGCATCTCTTCGTTAAAACCCTATATACTTCACAGTTGAAGGCGGACTGGTGACCCCGTTCAATTTGTGACCGGAAGTAAGGATGAGGACTGCGGTAGTGTTCTTTTTCTATCTCTATTCGTCCTATTTAAGACTATTTCTCAGGCGCACTTAGGTTGCTACGCAACCCAAGCCGGCCAGTCCCACCCCACTGGTGCGCCTCAAACAGATGCCTGGCCTAGCCCTGCCCCCCCTCACAATCCTCACAATCCTCCTGCCCAACCCATTCTGTGCTGTCACTGTCTCTATGGCGATGCCCCACCCCACGCGGCTCCTGCTGAGGCTGACAGGCCACGTGGGCCCCGTCTCCTAGCAACCTGCCAGCCTCAGCAGGAGCCATAGAAGGCTGGCCGGGCCGGCTCCTTCTTAGCCCCGGAGCCGGTTCTCCTGCTCCGGAAAGGACGGCCGGCCGCTTCACCCCTCCTGCTGTGGGTGCCGCTGGCGGCAGCGGCCACGATGGGGCTCAGGTGTCTGTGGCCTACATGGCACAGGGCGGACATTTTCCTGCGTTTGAGGAACCAGAGCTCTTAGCTCAATCTCTTTGCAATCCCTTTTTCTGGCCACCTCACTACTCACCCCTAAGTCTAGATAGTTTATGAACAAGTTAAAAAGCACAGGTCCCAATCCTGATCCTTAGGGAATGCCACTTTCTATATCCCTATCCACATCCAGTGCACTGGGCCCAAAAAGTCCTGTGGACACCTGTAGCTCAGAGTTAAGCCCCGATAGCCAGAGTTGTTTGTTTCTTCTCTGAAAGTCAGCCTAAATTTGCATCAATACATATAAAGCACCATATGTAAATTTTATGTGAATTTGCGTCATGGCTCTGTTTCCCCAGGCTTTTCAGTCGTTAGCAACACTTCTTCCTAAATTGCTTATGACCAGGAAACTTCAATGACCGTCACCTCTCAGGTGAATCCACCTATTTTGATCAGCAAGAGAGGCTTTCATGTGGGTTCTGCTCCCATATGACTATCAATCAAGGGAATGTGTGAAAGGTCCTTCTCTGTTGCTGTGCCAGGGTTATGGAACTTCATGTCCCTTGCTGATGTTTCATTGCCATTTTCCCTTTGTTTTAGGGATGGGATCCATTGGTTGGTGCTGATTCAAAAGCATTTCACCGACCTAACAGGCAGGTATTGATTCAAGTTTGTTCTTTGTCCTTTAGCTACTGCCTTTACCAATCTGTTCTTTTCCCTCACAAAGAAAAACAGATATTAATATCAATATTTTGAAAGGATATATCAATAAATGAAAGGAAATATTGATAATATTGAGAGCTACTCGCTATGGGCGGTTTATAAATGAAACAAATAAAAATATAAAAAATATCATTTTTCTTAATATTGATATTTTAAAGGGTTTTTAAAATCCATCTCCTGCCCCTTCTCCTCCCATTTTTGTTTTACTTTGCTTGCAGGGCAACTGAGCATGCCACAAAGTGCAAGACAAGTGAGACCCCCAACCACCCACCTTCTTAATTTGCCCCAAAGGACTTGTTTTGATTTTAATGTCTATGTAAGCAGCAGTTAAGAACATAAGAACATAAGAAGAGCCTGCTGGATCAGGCCAGTGGCCCATCTAGTCCAGCATCCTGTTCTCACAGTGGCCAACCAGGTGCCTGGGGGAAGCCCGCAAGCAGGACCTGAGTGCCAGAACACTCTCCCCTCCTGAGGCTTCCGGCAACTGGTTTTCAGAAGCATGCTGCCTCTGACTAGGGTGGCAGAGCACAGCCATCATGGCTAGTAGCCATTGATAGCCCTGTCCTCCATGAATTTGTCTAATCTTCTTTTAAAGCCATCCAAGCTGGTGGCCATTACTGCATCTTGTGGGAGCAAATTCCATAGTTTAACTATGCGCTGAGTAAAGAAGTACTTCCTTTTGTCTGTCCTGAATCTTCCAACATTCAGCTTCCTTGAATGTCCACGAGTTCTAGTATTATGAGAGAGGGAGAAGACCTTTTCTCTATCCCCTTTCTCAATGCCATGCATAATTTTATACACTTCTATCATGTCTCCTCTGACCCGCCTTTTCTCTAAACTAAAAAGCCCCAAATGCTGCAACCTTTCCTCGTAAGGGAGTCGCTCCATCCCCTTGATCATTCTGGTTGCCCTCTTCTGAACCTTTTCCAACTCTATAATATCCTTTTTGAGATGAGGCGACCAGAACTGTACACAGTATTCCAAATGCGGCCGCACCATAGATTTATACAACGGCATGATGATATCGGCTGTTTTATTTTCAATACCTTTCCTAATTATCGCTAGCATGGAATTTGCCTTTTTCACAGCTGCCGCACACTGGGTCGACATTTTCATTGTGCTGTCCACTACAACCCCAAGGTCTCTCTCCTGGTCGGTCACCGCCAGTTCAGACCCCATGAGCGTATATGTGAAATTAAGATTTTTTGCTCCAATATGCATAATTTTACACTTGTTTATATTGAATTGCATTTGCCATTTTTCCGCCCATTCACTCAGTTTGGAGAGATCTTTTTGGAGCTCTTCACAATCCCTTTTTGTTTTAACAACCCTGAACAATTTAGTGTCGTCAGCAAACTTGGCCACTTCACTGCTCACTCCTAATTCTAGGTCATTAATGAACAAGATGAAAAGTACAGGTCCCAATACCGATCCTTGAGGGACTCCACTTTCTACAGCCCTCCATTGGGAGAACTGTCCGTTGATTCCTACTCTCTGCTTTCTGCTTGTTAACCAATTCCTTATCCACAAGAGGACCTCTCCTCTTATTCCATGACTGCTAAGCTTCCTCAGAAGCCTTTGGTGAGGTACCTTGTCAAACGCTTTTTGAAAGTCTAAGTACACTATGTCCACTGGATCACCTTTATCTATATGCTTGTTGACACTCTCAAAGAATTCTAATAGGTTACTGAGACAGGACAGCACTGCACTTTCTAATTGTTTCTCCATGGTCAGTGATAATCTATTAAGGTGTGATGCTATGAACCAATTTTCTCTGTATGTGAAGATAGCAGCCCAAATGAATACCAGAAACCATACAAGGGCGAGAAGGAACTTCAGACAAAAAGGTGGCTGTTATTTCCTTCTAGAGTTCACTCTGCTAGCCAGGCACTCACAGTTATAAAGGGACTGCCCACAGAGCAACAGGATCCAAGCCAGGTTTATCCCTCCTTTATATACTGTATGGGTGCATGGTGGAGGCTTTGCTATTCACATTCATTACCATCCAGAAATGAGAAGCAAGGTTAAGTCAGTTTCACATTGCTGCCCCAAACTGCTCTGTGTGCTGCTGGAGGAAAGTAGGCTTACCTGACCACCTGTCCTAGAGGAAAGAGAAAGGTGATTCTTCATTAACCTATATGCTCTCATTTAAATATGTGCAGATTTGAAACACTCGTTTGGCTGGCAATGAAAAAGAGAAGAAAAATAGGAACACAGGAAGCTGCCTTACACAAAGTCAGATCACTGGTCCATCTATCTCAGTATGGGAAGCAAAGAGTAGGCATAAATGGACAGTTCTTCCAATGGAGGGATGTAGAAAGTGGCGTTCCCTAAGGATCAGGATTGGGACCTGTGCTTTTTAACTTGTTCATAAACTATCTAGACTTAGGGGTGAGTAGTGAGGTGGCCAGAAAAAGGGATTGCAAAGAGCTCCAAAAGGACCTCTGCAAACTGAGTGAATGGGCAGTAAAATCGCAAATGCAATTCAATGAAAACAAGTGTAAATTCATGCATATGGGAGCAAAAACAAATATCTTTATTTCACATATAAGCTCATAGGATCCAAACTGGTGGTGAATGACCAGGAAAGAGACCTTGGATCGTAGTAGATAACTCGATTAATATGTTGACCCAATGTGTGGCAGCTGTGAAAAAGGCAAATTCCATGCTAAGGATCCTTAGGAAAGATCTTGAAAATAAAATTACTGATATTATAATGCCGTTATACAAATCTAGAGTGTGGCTGCATTTGGAATACTGTGTACAGTTCTGGTTGCCTCATCTCAAATAGGATATTTATTTATTTATTTATTTATTAAAAGGGATAAAAACATTATTAAAAGACATATTAAGCAATTCTAACACAGACCCAGACTGGGATAGGTCTCAACCTAAAAGGCTTGTTGAAAGAGGAAGGTCTTCAGTGGGTGCCAAAAAGATAACAGAGATGGCACCTGTCTAATATTTAAGGGGACGGAATTCCAAAGGATAGGGACCACTTGACTAAAGGTCCATGCCCTATGTAGATTCAGAAATGGGCAACCATAGTGATCAAGGGGATGGCACTTTTTAGTTTAGAGAAAAGGCAAGGAAGAGGTGACGTGACAGAACTATATAAAATTATGCATGGCATGGTGAAAGTGGAATGAGAAATGTTTTTCTCCCTCTCTCATAACACCAGAACCCATGGACGTCCAATGAAGCTGAATGCTGGAAGATGCAGGACAGACAAAACAAAGTACTTTATCACATAGCGCACAGTTAAACTATGGAATTCACTCCCACAAGAGGCAGTGATGGCTACCAACTTAGGTGGCTTTAAAAGAAGATTAGACAAATTCATGGAGGAAAAGGCTATCAGTGGATATTAGCCGTGATGGCTATGCTCTGCTTCCACAACTGGAGGCAGCATGCTTCTGAATACCAGTTGTTAGAGTCTACAGGAGGGAAGAATGTCCTTGCACTCAGGTCCTGCTCGAGAGCTTCCCATGGGCATCTGTTTGGCCACTGTGAGAACAGAATGTTGGACTAGATGGGCCATTGGCCTGATCCAGCAGCCTCTCCTTATGTCTACACTGACTAGCAACAGCTTTCCAGGGTTTCAGATAGGTATCTTTTACCAGTGCTACCTGGAGATGCTGGAGATTGAACCCAGGATCTTTCACATACAAAGCATGTGTTTTACCACAGAGCTACAGCCCTTCCCTACCTTGAGTGAAACAGTAGAAAACCTGTATGGTGGTAGTTCCAGAGGGAAAGAACGATGTCTTTTAATCCAGTAGCTGAAGAACAGGCCAGCTCATTTGCCTTGAACTGACTAAAAATCTCATGAGCAGCTGCTTAAAAATCAATGTTTTATTAGCACATCTGTTATAGAAACATATGCTGTAGCATCCCCTGATCTGCAAGCACTTGCACGTTACTAAGACAATCCTTTCCAAACCAAATGCATCTTTTGTTCATTAGTACCTCTGACCTGCTACTTCCATATGCCTGGTGTTTCTTCAGGGAGAAGACAAAAGATCACTTAAAGTTGAACCCCCTTGGGGGCATGTGGATGTGGGAAGGATTAATGAAGTGCACCACTCTATTGAAAAGTGTTAGCAACGTATTCTGGAAAGCATAATTCGCCACATTCTTCTCTTGCAATGAAAAGACCACCTTGGCATTGACCTTTTATTTTCAAAATGTCCAGCAACATGAGATGAATAGTTTACTTTCCTTTTCTTCATGCCCATTTAATCAAATTTGTTTCCATCTACCTATTGCAAGCTTTTGCTTTTAAAAGAAAACAAAACAGAACAAATGGGCTTAGCTGCCATTTGTCTCTTTGACTTGAACCTGAAACAGACACACAGATTCCTGGAAATAATGACTTCCAACCCTTCAGACATGGAAAGGAAAAGGGAAGAGGTATTACTTTAGCCACTAGCATGTCTGTGAAGACTATGACCACATCCCGACCCCCCCCAATTGGTGGCTGTCACCACGGTAACAAGCCATTTCCTGTTGCTGGATTCTCCATAAGGCATCGAAAGCATTCTGGCACCTACTAGACAACTGCTGAAAGTACCTGCTTGTTGCAATTAATGCTAAGAAAGAAGTAAGCTGGAAAACACTGAAAGACTGACTGCGCAATGAGCAATAGAAAAAATGGAAAATGGAAATGGACTGCCTTCAAGTTGATCCCGACTTATGGCTACCCTATGAATAAGGTTTTCATGGTTAGCTGTATTCAGAGGGGGTTTACCATTGCCTCCCTCTGAAGCTAGTTCTCCCCAGCTGGCTAGGGCCTGCTCAGCTTGCCACAGGTACACAAGCCAGCCCCTTCCTTGTCCGCAACTGCCAGCTGGGGGGCAACTGGGCTCCTTGGGACTATGCAGCTTGCCCACGGCTGCACAGGTGGCAGGGCACATAACCCTTGAGCCACTCACTGTGGGAGTCATCTTAAGCTGGCCTTTTACACCCAGGAGACACAAGCAGGGATTTGAACTCACAGACTCTGGACTCCCAGCCAGGCTCTCCTCCCCACTGTGCTATATCAGACTGACTGTGCAATGAGCAACAGGGGACCGCATAATCAAATCCCTCCATCCTCTCTAGCAGAATATCATCTCTATCATAGGCCCCGTCTGCATTAAACCTTTAAAGTGGTATTATAGTTTTTAACAGTCATGGCTTCCCCCACAGAATCCTGGAAACTGTAGCATCTTAAAGGCACTGAGAGTTGTTTAGGAGACCTCTGATCTCTACACAGAGCTTCAGTTCCCACGTGCTTTAATAGTCATTCCCTCTTCCCAGGGAACTCTGAGGACTGTAGCTCCGTTAGGGGTCTCCTAACAACTCTCAGCACCCTTAACAAACTAGTTCCCAGGATTCTTTGGGGGAAGTGATGACATTAATAATGGTATAATATTGCTTTAAATGTATAGTACAGATGGGACAATAAACTGCTTTGGCAGATCAAGGATGATTATAACTTTTTATTATTATTTCAGCAAGCTTACCAAGACATATAATTTAGTCATGCGTACTTGCTTTTAAAATCTTGCTGATTTTACCTGTGTATTTTTGATAATTATTTTATATAATTGTATGTATGCCATTTTTTTTTGGTAAAGCAGTAAAAATAAATAATCAGCAACTGGTGGCCATTTTTCCTGATTTTGCTCTTGCAAAGCAATAATGGAAATAAATAACAAGCCATTGGGATTAATAAATGCTGTCAGTGAGAGCCAAACTTGATGTGATGCTAACGATTCATGAGCAAGATCTCCTGTGGATTTTTTTTTAGATCAAAGCACCAGCACCCTCTCCAGATCCAATTGGAAAAGTGGCATGGGGGAAGACGAGTTAACCTTTTCCTCCTGCCATTTTTCTTATCCGCATCCATGCACGTAAATGAAACAAATAAGACTGAGATCATAGGTAATGAAGCTATCTGGGAAATGGCACAGGGAAAAAGGTTAAGCCTCCTTCCCTAGCATCACAGGAGTTGTTGTATTCAGACCCTTTTACAGATCTGCCATATCATACCTATGATACCAAAGATTTAGCGACTAGGCTAGGAGTGCCTAATCTATAATTTTAGCTTCTCACTTAGCCCTATTTAGGTGACAACCAGCATACAGTGAGTGAGATTATTCCATTGATGGTTGTAATGGAGTTGATGCCTATATACGCATAGGGTTCTCTCAGTGTAACGGGAACCCTGAAAAAACAGTGTTCTCAGTTTTGCAGAGTCCTTCATACACAGTTGTCTGTACACTGGGTAGATCCAATGAGCATCAGTCCACTGATGGAAGGCATGCATCAGCGGAATGGGGAGGAAGATACTTTTGGTGCTTCTTCCTCCCCCTTCCCTTATCTGCTCTGGAAGGTTGGGGAGCCCTGTAGCGCATATTGGAGCAGTGCAGGGGGCTGAAGGCATCAAAAAAAGCCTCCCTACTCTTTCTGCTGATGGATGCCTTCCATCAGTAGTGTGGCATGCACTGGTTTCCACCCATACGTTCTATCCTGGCCTTCAGATCATGGGTTAGTGGTGAGGCTGCCAGCTGCTCCCATCCTGTTGCCCCCCCTCTTTCTCTCTCTGAAAGCTGGATGATGTGAAAATGGCTCTTGGTACCCTGAAGTCAACCTGAGGACATACTTTACTCCTGTGCCCCAAAGTGTTTACCTTTAGTTTGAGTAAGAATATCAACGGTGGCTGGTCCATTAGGGTGAATGGGCACTGCCCCTCCAACCTTAGCCTGCCCTCAGCCAGTCCCCATGTGACTGCCTTATTATTTACAGCCATTCCAGAGGGTGGCATTGTCTGTCAGTTTAGTCTCAGCATTGCCCTTGCAGAACTCGGGAATGAGGAGGATGGTGGCCAAACTAGGATTAGTTGGCGTTGGTGGTCATTAGCTCTGGCTCCACCTACTGTTTGTCTCAATGTCTTCTACCTTACGAGTTCCAGTGGGCACAAGCCACCTTCAGAGGAGCCCGTCCACACTGTATCAGGGGCACTGTGGAAAGTGTAAAATGGCAGCTTGCAGACCCAGCTGCCCAACCCAGAACAGATGTCAGCGATGGTGGATCCTGCTGGGTTGCTTCCAAGAATGCCATGTTTTGATGCCAGGACTCTTCCTAAGATTATATATGTAAACACTTTGAATACTCATAACACATTTTATTATATGAAAGTACAAAACACCTATGCAGATATTCAAGGATGTTAAGTATCTAAAAACACAAAAAAGCTTTTCCATATTTGAGACAGGGACAGTCAGCTCATTCAATATTTAAAATAATTGCTGGGAAGTACCTTTTAATCTTTGTGTGCTCAAATTGGCCTATTGAAGCAGCTGTCAAACTGGGATGAATGTTCTCTGCTGCTATAAATTAACCCACCATCCGAACTACTTCTGTTCCTTCTTCCCCCTTGCCTAGAGAAATTTCAGAGATGACAGTCGCCAGTTCAACTGGCAAGGATTCTATGACACATGCAAGCACAACCTCTTTATTCCCAAGCACCCAGGGACCACAAAGCCCTTCACGTTGAAGCTGATGAACACCACTGGAAACTGGAGATAAGCTCCACTGGGAAGCCAGCATGCCCAGCCCTGCTGCCTGAATAGCAATGCCTCAGTGGGTCAACCTATTTCAGCAAGCTTCTGAACCCTGGTGCCAGTCCTTGAAGCTCATATTTATGCAAAACCATCCATGCAAGTTAATCAGCCAGTCCCCTGCAGAGACAAAAAGAGAGGAGCAAGCAACAGAGAAATTCAAACCATCCTTTTGAGAACCAAAACACATATCAGCTTCCTGTATTGACCAGACTACCCCCTTTAGAATATTCCAGGAGGGTACCATGTGACTCCTTTACCAATCCTTAACAAGCTCAAAACACTAATTATGTCATAGGCTGATCCGGGGTTGAAGTCCCTCTAGGCATGCTCTGTTAGCTAAATGCCTAGTAAAGAAAAAGAAAAAGAAACCCAGATCTGCAGGAAAGAACAAAGGCTAGTTTTAATTGCCTAAAAGCCTGAAAAAGACTAATGTTAATTATCAATAAAACAGAAAAAGAGCAAGTGTTAACAAGAACCAGGGTGAGATGCTTAAAACCTAAATTAAAAACGGAAAGGATAAAATGTACAATGCTTTTAATGCAAGGAAACTAATTTAAACGAATTTTTAAATGCTTATTTTGACTGTTTTGAGATTAGCATTCGCTGCTCCACTGTTGCCTCTGTATATGGCTCTACAAATTTTGGCACTGGAATAGAGCCATTGGATTGGTTGGTACTGCATACGGTAGAAAAATAAGGCACTGGGAAAGGTGTCCTGCTATGGTAATGATCAAACGATTGGTATTTAGCAACATTAAGCCCTGCCATACTAATGAAGTTCAACAGAACACAGCCCCAAGTAAAGCGTACCTAAGAGTTGAACTGATGGACTCAGGCCCAATTAGATGAGACGAAGGAGTTCTGTGATCACATCTTCAATCTCTAAACGGCTATAGGGGTTTTTTTGGAGAGGGTTGATTTTTTTTATGTGTGTGTCTGATCAAGATCACAGCTCTGAGGGGATAGGTGCTTAACTCTTTCCTCTAGTATCATTTTCTTGATTAATCGCTCCCCCCTCCCAGTTGCTAGTTATCTATTAAGGCAGGAAACATATACATTATGTACATATGAGTATCTCCTAATGAGGCAAACAGCAGTTTTGGCAAAAGGAACATTTTTTAATGCAAGATAACAATGCAGGCTGGGGAAATGGTAAACCCCATCCTTCTCACTCAAGGCCAGCCAAAATCCAAATTACACTTCCCCCAACAGCTGCTTCTTGCAAAATTTTACAAACCATTTAGAAGCCATTTTTTTAAAAAAAATAAGTATATAAAATAAAAATTACAAAATAAAATTAATATTAAACAGAATATTTGATTGTAGATCTCTGCCATCCCATCTAGTTTGATCCTAAGCAAATGAACATATCATAACATAAGTGTTCAGAGCAGATCATATCCTCACAATATTCATACTGGGCAGATTGAAAATTAGGCCACTGGTGAAGTCACCCTGGTCAATACCTCAACACGATCCCTGATCATCATAACATAATTTAAATGAGAGATCACTGCTGCAAGAGTAAAGTAGGAATAAGTATTTAACAAAAAGCCAGATGGAGATGTAAGACTTTGTAAACTACTGTGGTGGTTTAAACTGCAAACCACTCTGATGGTTTCACTCAAGATAGGGCAAAATTAGCAATTTATGTTGCTGTCCAATTGCACATGCCTTAAGAAGTTGATTGATTTGAAATCTGACAGGGAAAATAAAAATTAATGTCCCCCCTCTCTTCTTCACTTTTCGCTGTGTGTGAGGTGTCACCATATCACTGTGATAGAGAAGTATTTGCATTGTATGGAAAAAACACAGACCCATCTGCCTTTTATCTTTAAATTGGCAGGACCATAAGGTAAAAAGTCTTTTGTTTATCATTTTTTAAATAAAAGTTCAAGATAAACATGTAGAAGAATTTGTTATAGAAACAACATATTCCTACTGCAGGAAAAAATGCATGAGAAAAACTGTCATATATTAGGGACTCTAAGAAGTGTTTATGCCATCCATATTTTATTATTATTTCTTTTATTTATTAAATTTTTATCACACCCATCCTCCCACCTAGATTCCACCATGGAACTCAATGTGCTGTTTATCAAGTTCCCAGGCAGTCTCCTATCCAGGTACTGATCTTCCCCATGCTGGTGCACAGTGTTTTGGACTACAGCTGGGACATACTCTCAGGTATGCATAGGACTGCTGCCTTACACACTCAGAAATTAATTGCCATCCTTGACGTCACATTTCAAATATGCACCTCAAATTTCAGCACTGGCCATTCAGCAGATCAAATCATGCACCTGAAACAGCATCAGCCCTACCACAGATTGGATTTACCGTATATTCCGGTGTATAAGACGACTGGGCGTATAAGACGACCACCAACTTTTCCAGTTAAAATATAGAGTTTGGGATATACTCGCTGTATAAGACTACCCCTGCTTATGACATGCAGGTACTTAGCAGGAAAACTGTCACTTATAAACTTATAAATATTAATATTTGGATTGTCCAGTTGTTTTGTTTTTGTGCCTAGGAATTACCACCAAAAACTGGGGAAAGATGTGAGAAATCTTTTTTTTAAAAGCAACATTAAATGCCTAGACTCTAGTTTCCAACACTATGGAGTATTTATTGATTGATTAAGAGAATTTATATCCTGCCCTTTTGCTGTTAAAAACAGAGCTCAGCACAGCTTACAAATATAGTAAAAACAATAAAAATACACAATCAGAGAAAAACAAGCCAAAATGTTAGGAAAAGGAGTCTTTCACACCACATGCTCAGTTCTAAATACTGTTGCAGCAAGTTTTACAAGTTCCTCCAGTATTCCACTGGTGCAGGCACTCAGACATTCAAAGTACTGTATGTTTCTTAGGTTTTATAAAAGCAGAGCTTCGCTTAACTCAAAATTTCTTCTCCCTTTAATAACCACATCTACACAGGTTCCACCTCCATACTCAAAATGAAACTGAGCCTGGAAGTGTACAACAACCCCACACATACCTTGCTAATTCAATTATCAATGCCAGGATGTCTGTCTTATCGACTACTCTCCTGCTCCCACACACACACACACACACACACACACACACACACACACACACACCGGGCATCATGAAAGACCCAGTCCTGGGCTCAGAAAGAAAATAAATATCTGGTCCTCTTCAAAGTATTGATAAGCCTCTTGTTTTAATTGAAATAATAATTATAAATTCTTGTTCTTATCACTAATGGGAGTTAATTATCTTGCATATGCTGCTGTTGCTTCTATGGCTGTAACGGAGTGAGGTTAAAGATAAGTGAAATGCAAATAGGAAAAAAAAATACAGAAGGCAGTAACACTTTCCTAAATGTAATACCATACCAACCACAACAAGATTCCTATAAGGCAAAAAACTAAGCATCTCACAACCAGTCAGGATTCCTAACCAAAAACCAAAAATATGATAAATGAAGAAATATTTATATAAGCATAACTATCAAATATATTTATTATTTACACAAACTGTAAAGATATTTATAGTGCAATCCTAAATTTATTTATTCAGAAGCAAGTCCCAGCGTATTCAATGGGGCTTACTCAAACAGGGACAGAAATGCAACCTCAAGTGATAAGCAACTTCATTCACACAACCCAAAATTCCGAATCATGCCACTTTACACTGTTTTGCAACTGTTTATACTTGTTTTTATGGTTATTGGATTTTAAATGGCTTTATTTCTTGTTGTGAGCTGCCTTGGTTTCCAACCCTACCTCACAGGGGTGTTGGAAAGACTCCATACACACACGCACACACTGAAGATGTATAAATACATACAGCCCATATAATAGTTTATTGTCAAACCAATTGGTCATTGCAGAAAAATCAGTATTAGTTTTTAAAAAATCAGTATTAGTTTCCTATAGAATAAAAACTGCAATACCTAAGTAAGCCCTGCCTACTTGCTTTAAAATAGGACTGGGGGGGGGGGGCAGAAAGAGAACACAAACACAATTCTTTTTTACATTCACTCCGAAGTCCCATTGATTTTCAGCACATTCATAATCATGTCTACTCAAAAGTAATTCCTACTGAATTCAATAGGATTTACTCTGGACATATCGGATTAGCACTGTTTTTACCCCCAAAAGCAACTGTTGGGAAGGTTTTCAAAACACTGCCCAGGATCTGACTCCTACACACAACAGGGGGAAAAACTGAAATGTACATACCTACCCAATTTATGAGATTTTCAGATAAACAGGAGGGGAAACCACCATTTTCTGGCCTCGCAATTGCAGACACTGCCACCAAACAAACACTTCACTGATTGGCTGAAATCCTGAACGGGCGGGGTTAAAGCTACGAAGTGCTATACAGTAGTTTAAAAAAAGATTTAACCGGGGGGGGGTGCGTGACATTTTTATATATATCTCGAGAACCGCACCACCTAGAAACTTTTTTTTTTAAATGAAAGCTGAGAATCCGGGCCACCTAAGGGGCTAGCCGGGTGCCGGGTGGCATGCTTAGAATCCGGGTAAAACCCAGCTATCCGGGCAATATGGCAACCCTAATAAGACGACACCCGGCGTATAAGACGACCCCCGACTTTGGAGAAGATTTTCCAGGGTTAAAAAGTCGTCTTATATGCCAGTACATTTTTGAATCCTTTCCCTTTGTATATTACCCTGAGCTTTTGTTTTTGTTTGATTTTAGCAGAAGCCAGAACACAAATGAGATAAATAAAATAAAAAGTATCAATAAGATTCACGGCTCAAATCTGTGGACAAACACAGCTATATATTTGAGGCTCTCTGGCTCCTTAGCTGTATAATGGAGCCTCTAGTCTGAAGCCTTTGCAATTTATTTTGTCAAGCACCTACTCATCAGCTACAGGGCATTTGGAATAGCTGAATCCTTCTCCTGCCCCCATAGTTGCTCAGCAGGTGCAAGGAGGGGTTTGGAAGCACTACAGAAACAGGTCCTGCTGAGCCACCGAAGTTGCCAATACTTTGCTTTATTTTGCAGGTAGTGGTGTCAGCCAGAACTTTGGCACAGAAGTTCAAGGTCCCACTCAGCAGAATGAGTAAGGGGGTCCCAGAGCTTGGAAAAGTTACTTTTTTGAACTACAGCTCGCATCAGCCTAATCCCGGGGTCCTCAAACACAATAGGGCACATTTTGAAGTAACTGAACTAATACATATTACCATCTAAAGTCACCCCCCTCATAAGACCATCAAGTCCAGTTCTAAAGCTAACACTGTTTGGTGGCCTTTGGCACCATTGGTAACACCAACTAATTTTTGTGTGTGTGTGAACCAGAACTGTGGTAAGCTGTAACTAGGGGTTGTTGTGACCAAGTCAACTTCAAACCACGGTTCATAATCCTGGCTTGTTTGGACAAACCATAGTTAAAATTAAGCATGGATTGTCACAGTTCAGCCACGGTGACAAAACGTAGTAGCCGAAAATGGAAGAAAATGCTTCCAATCTCTTTGTCACAGCCATGCTGGAGGAGTAGAGGGGAGCAGCCTTGTGCTTTTAACATTAAATTCTAGCTTAGAATCTAAGCCTTAAATTGACATCTGATGGCCATGTACACTGTAAAAGTGAGCCATTCTGCATTAAGTTAGGCCTGACTTCTTATATCTGATTTCTGTGACTAGTTTTGTATATACGAAAGGACAGGAAGTTGTGGGTTCTTCAGACAAATGATAACTTATATTAAAACTTAAGTATAGCACTTGTACACTAGCCACTCTTGGGTATGGAACACACTTTACTTTAAAGGTGGAAAGCATGATAAACACCATTTCATCCCTGTCACAGCAGTGTCAACAACCACTTTTGTTAAAATATTTCACATACAGAAGACTTAGGGGACATTTTGAAGGAACACCTAACACAGGAACATTTATTATGTGCTGAACACTGGCACACAGGTCATCCTGTTAGATACACATACCAATTCTTGAAGAAGCCTAACAGCCTGGAAAGGAATGAGCAAGACTAACAGCTAAGTCCCTACAAAGTAGGCATTATTGTTTGAAAAATTCAGCAGCATCCTGCACCCCAGAGAAAGCATTAGAAGATAACAGGAAGCATGTTTGCTGTAGGCTGCTTTAAAGCGTTTTCATTGCTCTGAAGTAACAAGAGAAAGTCCTTGCCTGTCCTAAGAGAGGACGTAAGTAAAAAAAAAAGAGAACATTCAATATAGCCTTTGATTAAATCCTTAGACAGGATAGTGTCATTGATTAAATATGAAATGTCTCTTTTTCACATTGGTTCCCCTTAGACATTTCTATTGCTCTGGAAAATGGTACAGAAATAGTTTGTCAGGCTGAAGAAAGTTGGGGAACGAGCATAAAAAAGTGATGGAATGGGACGAATTCTAGTCCATTGAGACTGACATCCTAAAGCTCTACCAGAAATAAAAGCAATAAAAGCAAGCTCACAATAAAAGCAAAAGCTTGAAGATTTACAATGAACGTGTGTGCTGACTCCATTTGTAGTGTTTACGAAATTATACAGCCACAACAGTGGCTGTATACTATAGCCAGCGTGGATTTTTCACATTCCACAGTGTTACATTGAAAATACTCCCCATGCCATTCTGATGCTTCTCATAAGCTCATTTGAAAACAAAACCTTACAAAACTTATAGACTTCCACTCACAAATGCTTGCTTAACAACCTTCTAAATCTTCATGGCGATACAGAAAACAGTCAGAGAGAATAGAGAGTTCAAAGTGTAAAAAGAGAGAGAAAACCCCCAGAGCCCTTTTGGATTTTTTTCTATCAGAGTTCTCATAATCTGTTGAAATTCATTAAAAATCAGCCATGTTCATAGAGCACCTGTAATCCTATTACTGACCTTGCCTCATACTCTGACCTTCATCTTCTGCAGTTTAAAAGTTAAAAAAATGCATGGCTGATCTTTAATTAAGTTTTGGCTGGAACTGAATGATAACGTCAGGCATGCTCAGTAAGAACCAACTGTCAGTGTTCTAAAAGCCAGCCGCACAGCCGCTGGGCTTGCCTAATCAGGGGGTCACACGCACACCAGACCTTTATTTCACTTGAGACAGCCATGGCTTCCCCCAAATAATCCCGGGAAGTGTAGTTTGTGAAGGGTGCTGAGAGGAGACTGCTATTCCCGACAGAGCTCCAGTGGCCAGACTGGTTTAACAGTCAGCCACTCTGATTGAAGGTCTGTGAGGGGAACAGGGTGTCTCCTATAGCAACTCTCAACACCCTTCACTAACTATACTTCCCAGGATTCTTTCAGAGAAGCCATGACTGTCTAAAGAGAAATAAAGGCCTGGTGTGGATGTGGCCAGGGACAGCTTTGGTTTAAATTTGGGTGGGATGTTACATGTGCCTGTTGTAGAATAAAAAGATGGGGGAAACACTGAAAAGCAATGATACTGTTCACAATGTTTTCCTTTTGGAAAGAAAAGGGGCTTCCCCTCTGCCCAGTGACCCCCCACCCAATCTCCTCCCCCGGGTCAGTGTTGGACTATGACCTGAGAGACCAGAGTTCGAATCCCCATGCAGCCATGAAGCTCACTGGGTGATCTTGGGCCAGTCACTGCCTCTCAGCCTCAGAGGAAGGCAATGGTAAACCACCTCTGAATACCACTTACCATGAAATCCCTATTCATAGGGTCGCCATAAGTCAGGATTGACTTGAAGGCAGTTCATTTCCATTTTCAAACATGATTGCTCAGAAATAAATCCCACTGAACTAAAAAGCATGCAAATGATCAAACCCTCCTCCCCTCCCCTCCCTCATCCCCATGGTCAGTTTTACCTATCTTAAGCATAAATACCACTGAACTCTATAAGCATGCAAATGATCAAACCTGCCGTCCCCCTTCCTTTGCCCCCCTCCAATCCACTCCTTCCCCTTCCCCCTCCTCCTCCCCCATGGTCAGTTTTACCTATCCTAACCATGATTGCCTAGCAGTAAATCCCATTGAACTCAATCAGCATGCAAATAATCAGACCTACCTTTCCCCTCCTTCCCTTCTCCTTTCCCTTCCTCCTCCCCTCCCCTCTTCCTTCTACCTCCTTCCCTGCCCACTCTAGCCCTCCCTCCTTGGTCAGTTTTATCTATCCTAAGCATGATTGCACGGTAGTAAATCCCACTGAACTCAATTAACATGCAAATGATCAAACCTGTCTGTCTCCCCTCCCTCTCCTGCCTGCTCCCCTCCCTCTCCTGCCCTCTGCCCTTCCACCCATCCCTCCTCCCCCCCTCCCCCATCCCCTGTGGTCAGGTACACCTAGCCTAAGCATGATTGCAGGGGAGTAAATCCCATTGAACTCAATAAGCATACAAATGATCAATCCATTCTCAGCAAATTTGCACAGGATCCCATTTCTTACCTCCTGGATTAAAAAGCAGAGAAATTCACTAATTGCTCAGGTGTGGCCTGTCCTAGAAATTGATGCACACAGTCTCCTGCATATATGACCATTCAGCTTATCATCTTCTCTCTTCTGAAGCATGTAACTAAAGAATAAGCAAGTGTGCAATACTGCAGTCTCAAATATGGTTCTTCAGCAAAGGCAAGTGTATCCATCAATTACACAGTGCAAACCTATACGTGTTTACAAAGAAGTACTCCCCATCATGTTTAAGGAAAGGGTACATGAGATGGCAGTGACAAAAGAACTAAATCTTTGGAGAACAAACGACTCAATCTGGTCTACAATCTAGATGTATAAATCTAGTCCACCTTTTCCAAAATGTTTATTTCCAACAGGAAGGAAGTTGGCAGTCTTTCTGGATTTTTCAGTTCTGCCTCCATAAAGGGAGCATAAACTGGAAGTGTAGAATACAGAAACATGTACGATACAATAATACAAAATACAACACTAAAAACAAAATAGGAAGAAGGAAATTA
Organism: Rhineura floridana; assembly: GCF_030035675.1. NCBI lineage: Eukaryota > Metazoa > Chordata > Lepidosauria > Squamata > Rhineuridae > Rhineura > Rhineura floridana. Next base: position 43,160,570 of record NC_084485.1, on the reverse strand, counting down.
TCATTCAGTTCACAAATGCGCCTCCTGGAAGCTCAACTACTACTGGGGCACAGTCCTCTGGCTCAGCCTCAAAGTCCCACTTGAATTTCTTAGTTAGGTGAACTTTAAATCTCTCTGCCTTCTTCCTCAGGGTCCTGTCAACAGCTCGGCTGCAGGTATAGGAGAAAAACACCTAGGGGGAAAAAACACATTACGGTCAGCTAATGGAACAGTATATAGAAGACACAGCTTGTCCCACAGGCATCATTCGCTGGCATTTATCCAAATATACATTAATCCTCATAGTAGGAGGTTAGGCATCTACTGGTGTCCTCTACTTAAGTAGGCTTCCTTGTCCCATGTTAAGATTACTGGCATTAAGATGAAACACACAAGATATGCAGCAAATTAATTTGTTGTTTTGTTATGGGAGCTGAGGCAGCTTTCTAACAGGTAAATACGTCCAAGCCCTGCATTTTGGAACCATGTGAGCCAATGTCATTAAAAGTAAGCAAACTGCATTATTTCCGCCTCTTCTTTCTGAGAGTTTCAGAGTTTTCGGAGAAAAGCGGGAAGAGAAAAAAACTGGTTGGAATGTACACACTCAAAACATTCCAAGAAGAACATGCCAAGGGTTCAAATACCAATCTAATATGCTCCGCCATCACAAAGGCACTTGATGGATCACTGTGAAATCCTGATCTGCACAGAAATCTAACCACAATTAGGTTGGAAGATTTTAGAGTTCTGACTTTAAAAAGCAACTAAGTTAAGCCATGTCCAGTTATCCCTAATAATCTATTTTGGATGACTAAGTTAAGCCATGTCCAGTTATCCCTAATAATCTATTTTGGATGAGGGGAAATGAGACTTGGGAATTCTGTACAGAAATTAAAACCTCATGACAACTATCAAAATTTCTGCAAATGTTTGAATAATGGGAGCTGCTCCACAAATAAAGAAACCTTACTCAATTAATAATTTCAGGGTTAGCTAATTTATTGGTAATCAATTAAATCTCCATATGTTTGCATATGACTAAAATAACTGTTCTGAAGAAAAAAAATGTTTTAGATGATGCACACATGCAGCCTTGTAAATAGACCCACAAAAAGTTGCTAGGTTCCTAAGATAGCAGAGTGATTCCACACTGCCCCTGCTTCATGGCCAGCGTCAAAATACAGGCTACTATCCTTTCAGCAGGCTAGTTAAAAAACATCACCACCTCCTACCTTTTACCAAACAGGGTGGTAGAGGAGGAACAGAGCTAGACCCTTCCTCCATGGCCAGCATGGAAAAGTGACAGAGCAACCCATCCCTCCTCTGCCAGTCAGCTCATTCACCAACAATGGATTCCTCATCACCTATGGTGACCAACCGAGTAGTTAAATACAAGGGTGCTCATATGTCACAGAAGGGACGATCTTAGAAGCATTCTCTCTTGTGAACGACAGGAGAAGGGATACCTCTAAGATGGAACCTGCCCCCATGATTTTTAAGTCCTTCTGTTAAAACCACGTAACAGTTACTTCCTTATTAACTGGAAACGTTTAAAAACACGTATTCAGAAGGGTTTTTTTAAAAACAGGTAATATAACGGATTACATTAATTGAGCATTTAGCCTTAGAATTAACTATTATTTTGAAAGAGACTTTCAAAACCATTATTTTGAAAATTAAATTTGTTAACTTTTCACATACAACAGGGGAACTTTCTGTTACTTTTGACCCATCACAGGTGTGTTGGATTAAAAAGTCTCCTGTTAGTGTGCTGAACTTGTTATGGATAATTCATTTCCAAGACAACAGACCAATAGCCAAAAGCAAATACACTTGATCCACTGGAGGATCAAGCAAAGAAGAAACTTTGCAGAGGAAGAAGAAAGCTTTTTTCGTTTGTTTAAAGACCTATAGACAGCAGGAGAAAAACCAGAAAATTAACAGTGTGTTTCACTGCTTTGTGCATGATGGTCATTTCCTACCAAGTTTGCCACAGATGGAAATGCCTGTTGTTGTTGTTGTTATGTGCCTTCAAGTTGAGTATGACTTATGGCGACCCTATGAACCAGTGACCTCCAATGGCATCAGTCGTGAACCACCCTCTTCAGATCTTGTAAGTTCAGGTCTGTCCTTTATGGAATCTCTTGTTTGGCCTTCCTCTTTTTCTACTCCCTTCTTTTTTCCCCAGCATTATTGTCTTTCCTAGTGAATCATGTCTTCTCATGATGCGTCCAAAGTATGATAACCTCAGTCTCATCACTTTAGCTTCTAATGGTAGTTCTGGTTTAATTTGTTCTAACACCCAATTATTTGTCTTTTTCGCAGTCCATTGTATACACAGAGCTCTCCTCCAACACATTTCAAATGAGTTGATTTTTCTCCTATCCGCTTTTTTCACTGTCCAACTTTCACATCCATACATAGAGGTCGGGAATACCACGGTCTGAATGATCCTAACTTTGGTGTTCAGTGATACATCTTTGCATTTGAGGACCTTTTCTAGTTCTCTCACAGCTGCCCTCCCCAGTCCTCGCCTTTTTCTGATTTCTTGACTATTGTCTCCATTTTGGTTAAGGACTGTACCAAGGTATTGATAATGCTTGACAAGTTCAATGTCCTCATTGTCAACATTAAAGTTGCATAAATCTTCCGTTGTCATTACTTTAGTCTTCTTGATGTTCAGCTGCAGTCCTGCTTTTGTGCTTTCCTCTTTAACTTTCATCAGCATTCCTTTCAAATCATTACTGGTTTCTGCTAGTAGTATGGTATAGTCGGCATATCTTAAATTATTGATATTTCTCCCTCCAATTTTCACACCTCCTTCATCTTGGTCCAATCCCGCTTTCCGTATGATATGTTCTGTGTATAGATTAAATAAAGAGGGTGATAAAATACACCCGTCTCACACGCTTTCCAATGGGGAACCTATCGGTTTTTCCATATTCTGTCCTTACAGTAGCCTCTTGTCCAGAGTATAGGTTGCGCATCAGGACAATCAGATGCTGTGGCACCCCTATTTCTTTTAAAGCATTCCATAGTTTTTCATGATCTACACAGTCAAAGGCTTTGCTGTAATCTATAAAGCACAGGGTGATTTTCTTCTGAAATTTCTTGATCCGTTCCATTATCCAATGTATGTTTGCGATATGATCTTTGCTGCCTCTTCCCTTTCTAATCCAACATGGACGTCTGGCATTTCTTGCTCCATAAATGGTAAGAGCCTTTGTTGTAGAATCTTGAGCATTACTTTACTTGCATGAGATATTAAGGCAATAGTTTGATAATTACTGCATTCCCTAGGATCCCCTTTCTTTGGAATTGGGGTTTATATTGAACACTTCCAGTCTGTGGGCCATTGTTTGGTTTTCCATATTTCTTGCCAGATTTTTGTCAAAAGTTGGACAGATTCAGTCTCAGTAGCTCATAGCAACCCTATTGGTATGTCATCTGTTCCTGGTGATTTGTTTCTTCCAGTATTTTAAGAGCAGGTTTCACCTCACATTCTAACATTTCTGGTTCTTCATCATACGGTTCCTCCATGAATGAATCTGTCATCCTGGCATCTCTTTTATAGAGTTCTTCCATGTATTCCTTCCATCTTCTTTTTATTTCATCTTGGTCAGTCAGTGTGTCCCCCTGTTGATTATTCAACATCCCTAAACATCTTATTAAACATTATTAAACATCTTGGTTTAAATTTCCCTTTCATTTCTCTAATCTTTTGGAATAGGGCTCTTGTTCTACCCTTTTTGTTGTCCTCTTCTATTTCTATACAATATTGTAATAGTTCTCTTTGTCCCTACATACTAGTCGTACTGTTGCATTTAGGGTTCTGACCATGTTTCTATCTCCTTTTGCTTTTGCTTTCCTTCTCTCTTTAACCATTTTAAGAGTTTCTTCAGTCATCCATGGAGGTCTTTCTTTTTAACTAGAGGTATTGTCTTTTTGCATTCTTCCCTGATAATATATCTGACTTCAGTCCATAGTTCTCCTGGTTCTCTGTCAACTAAGTTTAAAGCTTCAAACCTGTTCCCTATTTGATCTTTATATTCTTCTGGGATGTTATCTAAATTGTGTTTTGGCATTATGATTGCTTTGTTCTTCTTCTTTAGCTTTACTCTGATTTTCGATACAACCAGTTCATGGTCTGTACCGCAGTCTACTCCTAGTCTTGTTTTTGCAGAAAGTATGGAACTTCTCCATCTTCTGCTGCCAATTATATAATCAATTTGATTCCTATATTGACCATTTGGTGATGTCCACGTGTACAGTCGTCTTTTCGGTTGCTCAAAAAATGTGTTTGCAAGAAACAAATTATTGGCTTCACAGAATTCAATAAGTCTTTCTCCTGCTTCATTTCTGTCTCCTAAGCCCCATTTCCCCATAATTCCTAGTTCTTCTCTGTTCCCTACTTTCACATTCCAGTCCCCCATAAGTATCAGCACATCTTGTTTTGGTGTGTGATCAATTTCTTCCTGCAGTTCTGCGTAAAATCTCTAAAATTCCTATTCTTCTGCGTTTGCTGTCGGAGCATAGACTAGGATGATGGTTATGTTGATAGGTTTCCCATTTAATCTCATTGATATAACTCGCTCAGACCTTGCATTGTAGCTCCTAATTGCTTTAGCTACATCACTTTTCACTATTAAAGCAACCCCATTTCTTATTTTCTCATTTCCTGCATAAAATATTTTGTAGTTGCCTGATTGGAAATGTCCCATTCCCGTCCATTTTAATTCACTCATGCCAAGTATTGTAATGTTGATACGTTCCATTTCTTGCTTGACAATTTCTATCTTTCCCTGGTTCATGCTTCTCACATTCCATGTTCCTATTGTGTGCATTGTACAAGTCCAGACTCTCCTTTCGCATCTCGGCATATCAGCCTCTAGGCTTCCTTTCAGCTTTGACCCAGCTGCATCATTAGTCACAGTGCTACTTGTCCTTTGTTCTTCCCCAGTAACTCAGTGAGTGCCTTCCGACCTGGGGGTCTCATCTCCCAGCACTATCTCATGTTGCATTTTGGATTCTCTGTTGATAGGGTTTTGTGGTAAGAGATATTCAGAAGTGGTTAACCATTGCCTTCCTCTGAGTTTGGATGCATCTTAGTCTGGTGTCTCAGCTTTGACCATTCCACCTTGGGTGCCCCTGCTAGGAGTCTAGCCTCTTGGTCTAGACTTCTGACGGCATTGCTCTCAGCTTCTTCAACACTCTCAAACCCCCTCACCACGTTAAGGTGTGCATCCTAGAGAGGGTGCCTACTCCTATTAAAATGTGTGTTTATGAAGTAATCGTGGCGTTAGAAAATGGAAAGCCATATCCCCCCCCCCGGTCACCAGGACAGTAACACAGACATGAAAGTTGAAGTGGATTAAAGCCCAGCTGCTGGCTGTTTGGAAATCAACTAGGTGCTGCTAACGCACCAAAAATGAAGCAACAAATAAATGGTAGCTACGTTGGCCCACAAGAAAAATGTCCAAAAAGCTATCTTAAATAGGCCAATCAAAATGTCACAAAATAGTATGCAAGCTTAGGAGTTCCCCAGAACTCTTCATCAGGCTAGACAGAAAGAAACCCAAGGCAGGCCCAGAGAGAGGAAAGAGAGAGAGAGAGAGAGAGAGAGAGAAATGTTTTTGGACAGTATGCAAGTGATCCATGTCTACATCTGATAAGATGGGACTGTGAGAGGTAGCAGGCGTTTAAATAAGGCCCTTTTTAGGTGCTATGCTTTGCAGGTATCAAGTTGTATTGCGGCCTCCTGGGCAGGAGAAACATATAACAGCAGAGTCCCCATCTCTGGATATAAAACAACCAGCTGTTACTCAGTTCAATTCATTTAAAGATTAAGCAATAACCTTTCTGTCTAACTAGGCAGGGCTGATAGTTTTCTGCATGTGAAGAATTTGGCGTCTGGCACAGAATCTGACCAGCACTGCATCATGCTGATAATCCCACTCTCTTAAAAAAACAACACACCAACATTTCTAGCCCACATAATTGTGAAGGTTTGTTTAAAAGCAAACAGATGAGTCTGTGGAAACTTCCAGATTTCAGTGCTCAAGGTCCCCATCTGATCTGCTTCTCCTCTATGGGCTAAATATATTCTGCCCTACCCATAGAACCTTAAGAGTGCATCACCTACCTATCCTCCCCTCTCCTGCCATCCCACCAATCTATACGGTCTCATTAAAGGCACAAATCCTTTATTTTCTATCATCTTTATTTATCATTCACTTAACTATTTCATTTTTTAAAAAGCCAATGTTAATGTGTTTACAATTTAGTAACATGGTATATATTATATATGCATACTTTTAGTATCAACTGGCATTACTTTCTTTGGGCAGAATTTCTAATTTCACAGTAAGTACAGAGTACCATTATTAACACAAATGTTGCACCTAAAGCTCAGAGAAATATTTTGTGCTAACTGCAAGAGGCACAAGATGATCTATCTCCCAGTCATAATGACAAGGATGCAAAAGAGCCAACACCAGCAAGACAGGCTTAGCTAGCTTGGTAAAAAGACAGATTTTGTCAGTAGCCATTTTTTGCCAAATGCAATCACACTTTCAACACTGCCCTCCAAAGAGCTCCACGTCTGTACCAGTCATAAAATGGTAGGAGGGAAATGGAGCATATATGTCACTATAATGAAGAGCCAGGAAATGATTCAGTAGGCATTCAATTTGAGATGAACTTGCTGTTAACATTTATAAATATAACACTTTCCAACCCTCAGTGAGCACTAGAAGCTGGGGATAAGGGAGTGAATGCACATTGCCGAGTTAAGTTCTAAGTCATGGGAATGCTCCACAAGTAATTCATGTATCTAACATCACAGCCCATCACATATCCCTGTAAGGAGGAAGTAATTTAAAGCCTCAGTGGTTGTGTGGGAACAATGCATGCACACAGAAGGACATGTCTTGCTTGTGAGTAGGCACACACAAATCCTTCCCGTCTTGCCATTTTATTACATATGCATTTCTCTCCAGTCAGGTCAGTTATCCTATTATATGCAGGCAACAACCCTGCAGGGTAGGTTAGGCCAAAAAATAGTGAATGGCCAGGGTTACCCAGTGACCTTCATGGCTGAGGAGGGATGTGAAGACTTAGTGGTCCAAATCAGACACCCTGTCCACCACAGCATGCTATTTTAGACATAGATATCAAAAGTATAACATGAAAAATGGTCAAGACATTCAAACTGTCTTCTGCAAGGTTAGCTTCCTTGAAAGCCCTTACAGCCAACTTTAATTAGGAAACCGCAACACACTAAAATATTTTCTTTAGGTCTTACAAATAAATAGATACATACTTCGCTAATGGGTTACTTGAGTATTCTCAATTGCCACCTGATGTCAACAATTCTTGTTTATATCTGTCATAAAGCAACTAGGAGATGCCTCCTCCAGCTGTCTGGTTAAAAAAAATGTACTGTTCAGCTTCAAAGCTGGAATGAAACAGTCTATAATTATTATACAGCCTGATTGAATTTCAATTTGTTGACAAGAATGTTGTCAGAATGAACGACAGAGAACAACTAGATTATATGGCTGGGTTCCAAAAGACCATGCTCAGTCTTCCACACACACATACAGGCTTTCGGCTCCCTTTCCTGCTGCACCCCTTCCTCCTCTGCCCAAAAAGGTGACTGTGAATGCCTGCGTACCCTCTAGAGCAGCAATGATTCAGACATGAAGGTGTGCTGATAGATGGGAAGGATGGTCTCTCCCACACACACGTGGGCACATGGAGGGGAACTGTGCACATGCCTCTGGATCCTGGCCTTCAGGAACAAAGGCAGCACTCATCCACATCTTCCATCTTGCGGTGTTTTATTGTTCCAAGTAGATTTGCCACAATTATGTCTAAAAGGAGTCAGGTAAAAGGCAGAACTTAGGCCATCTCCGGGAAGCTGTGGTATCTCCTTCACAAGAGATGCGCAAGTCAAAGCTAGGCAGGCATTTGAAAGGGATGTCTTAGGCATGGGATTTTATTCATGTATGGGGTTAGATCCTGCCTTTGCATTAGCATATTCAAATCAGCACCACTGCATGAACAACTGCACCAAATGTATATTAAAATGTAGCAAACATTAAGAAGCATTTATATGAAAAACGGTTCTAGGTGGAACACTGCTGAATTGGATGTGGCCCATTCCCTTTAAACTTGTTATTTCTGCCCTAGGAGTGGTAACAGTGAAGAGGAAGACAGAAATTCCTAGCTGATGCTCTGTGGCAGCAGCACTGATGAAAAACTGAGGGCTGGATTTGTCCCCCCTCCCTCAGCTGTGCAAGGGAAATGTGGGTGAGGAGTACCCAGATCATCCAGGAGGCCTCTAATGACTGTACAGTTCAATTCTACCACCTCCCCCTGAAAGATTCCCCCCTTTTTGTTTCTGTCCTGTCCAGCTCCATTGGATTCATATTCCATTATGTGTAATGTGAAATCTCAGCTTACAGGGTTTCATAGATCAGCTTACAGATTACACAGAACTCTGTATTTCTACACAGCATAATTAGGCATGACTACTCAAGATAAGACAATGTTGTAGCAATTAGACATGCCCCTTGAGACTAACTTGGCTTGGGGCAAGCTCTCTATTTGCGTGGGGCAGGTTTCTTTGAACGGGCCTGTGTGAGTAAGCAAACTCTCCTACAGACAAGTGGAAAAGCTGGCTATGTATAAGTGCCTGCATTTCTGCCTGTGTGTTCTTGGCTGCAGCACTTCATTAAGATCCTCCTTGAACACTGCCTTTGCTTGAGCCTCTGATTCCTCCTCAAGAGGTGCAAGCAGCAGTGGGTTGGGAGACAAGGGAGGGCTGAGGTGAGGGAAAGGGGCTGGTTCATTGTCAGACAGCGTTTCTTCACTTGTAACTGGAACTACAGGGGCAGAGCTGTCACTGTCTAAAGTGCTGAACCTTCTTCTGTTTCAGTCCCCTCCCACTGCAACCTACTGGCCCCCTCCCCCCAGGATCCCCAGACTACTTCCTCCTCCTCCTGAGCACTCCACGAATTCTCCGCGGGGCCCATGACAGTTTCAATGAAGGCTTCCAGTAGGACCATAACCCTTTCAGAGTTAAATGCAATAATAACCATTGCCAGAATTTTCATATTCTGTTCTAATAGTATGGAAATATTCTGTACTGTGGACTTCTGACTCCAATTATTGATACATGAGGTCATTGTATGATTTAGTAGAGATACCCTATAAAGAGACTCTGCGCCTGCGTAAAAGCACTTTAACGTATATGTATTTCATGCTCCCATAATAGTATAGAAATAATAAATGGCACAGCTACCGAGATATTCTATAGCCATAGACTATCATTCCAAACACAGAAGCATATCTAAACCTCTTCAGCAGGGGACGAGGGTGCTAAATAAGGCTTACAAGTGACTCACAGTGCTTCTAAACTAGTTTCTGCTTAGAAAAAAAACCTACAGTATTCTTTAATAAAGATTTTCCTAATTCAAAGATCAAGCCTCAATAAGTTCAGAACTAGATGAAATTGCAATCTCAGTGTTGCTGCTGAAAAGGGACAACCATATTTTGCTGATTTCTTCAACCTGACACCCTATTTTGAATTAGAATTCCCATCAGCTCCAGCCAGCATGGCCAATGTTCAGGGATGATGAGGGTTTATCCCAAAACGTCTAGAGGGCACCAAGTTTTATTGACCTGAACGGAAGGAAGAAGAAAAGGAAACATCCTGGTGGCCTGCCACCATCCAGTTCCCACCATTCATACCCCTCCCTCTCTCCCTCCCCCACCACAGAGGCTTCTGAAGAACAATCTTGCTGTGAGGAGAGCAGAGAACATGCAATTACAGCTTGCTCTAAACAGTTGTATTTCCCTTTTATTGTAAGCTTTTTTTTAAAAAAAATTGATGCTTATTGTTGTAATGTTTAGTGAACCATTTTGTGAGGCCTGCCTAAATATATGTATTTAATTGTATGCATGCACACACACCATACTGAAATAATTTGTTAGATTGTTGTATCTTAGAGCATATGTCTGTTTTGCCACCTGTACTTTTAACTCTATTTCAAAATAAAATAAAATGTCATTATAAAAAAAAAGAACAGGGACATAAAAAAGCACATGACGATGTCACATCACACAATTAATTAACAACACATTATGGGAAATGAAGGCAATTTTAATAAAGGTTTGCAAGCTTTTGAGGAAGCCCCATGATTGCTGCCAAGTACAGTTCTGTCTCAAGATAACTGGATTTTACTTGATTGGATGGTGGTGGGTGGGGAGGGGAACTTTTTCACTTTTTTTTTACTGGTAGTGGTGTTCTCACAAAAACACTCATTTCCACATTGTGAAAGCCACTTCTCAATCTGATGTTGCATTTTATACATGCACACAATTCTTGGAGAAGTTCTGCACACTGCAGGTTCCCAACCTTTACAGTACTGAAACCAGCTCCCTTACCTGTAAGGTGTTCGTTAAAAAGTTGTCTTGGGAGACGATGTCCACAAAGAAGTCAGCTGGAATTTCACTGAGCTGATGGTATAGGACAGAAATGAGGTTACTAAACAGAGTCTGATACTTCATTATGGCATCCTCTGACCTGCATAGGAGATCCAGGAGTTTCTTCCAGTGCTCAAATGCGTCATACACATTCCCAATCAGAAAGCAGACGAAGGCAAACTGCAACTCTCCTGGAAAGGTCCCATCAAGAAAATTTGACCAAAAAAAAAAAAACAGAACAGGAAAGTCTTTAGCTTCAATTTTGGTGGCACGATGAAAGGATACATTGATTTATTTAGATATTTGTATGCCACCATTCAATCATATTCCAAGAGCAATTTACAAACAGAATAAAACAATTAAAAAGTAAATACAAAAAAATAATAAACTTAAAAGCCACAATATCATAAAAACAGCAAAAAGCAGTCAGCAAGATTAAAATTGTGCTTAAAACGTTCAGGCAATAAGGTATTATTTGCAGGCAAAGGACAGTAAGGTAGGTGCCAGACAAACTTCTCTGAGGAGAACATTCCACAACTGGGGCACCACCACCAAGCAGGTCCTCTCTCTGATAGCCACCCACTTCATCAAGCAGTGGGAGCACCTGCAAGAAGATCTTTAGGTACAGGTAGGTACATACGGTGCCAGGTAGTTCTTCAAGTACCCTGATCCTAAGCCATAAAGGGCTTTAAAGGTCAAAACAAGCCCTACATATTGGGCCCAGAAACAGAATGGAGCCAGTACTGTTGGCATTGTACAGGCATTATATGATCATAATGTTCGGTCCAAATTAATGATCTAGCAGCTGCATTTGGCACTAACTGAAGTTTCAAAGGAATTTTCAAAATATACTATGTCTAGCATATTACAATAGTCTAACCAGCAGGTTACCAGAGCATGAATAACTGAGGACAGTCTATTGCTGTCCAGGAAAGGCAACAGTTGTTATACTTGCCTAAGCTCTGCACCACAGAAGCACCTGTGCGTCAAGTGACAAAGACAGATCAAGGAGTACCCTCTAGCTGCTAATCTGTTCCTTCATAGAAAGTGTAGCCCTGTCTAGCACAGGACAAACACCACACCTTCGGGAAGACAAAGCACCTTCCCACAGTACCTGCATCTTTTCTGGTTTGTGCTTCAGTTTATCATTCCTCATCCACTCTATTACTACTCTTTTTTTTTAGCAATACGGTTTTGTTGCCTACATGAAGATATTCGTCTATGCACTGACTTTTATATCTTTGCATCTGTGTTGCACTGAAAAAACAAAGACTGTTACACAAGTTCTCTCAAGCATATAATAAAAGAGACAAAGAATCATAGCCTTTTCAACCAATTTTCAGAGAAGCACGACAGTTGTTGCTGTTTTGCCTGCACAGAACAGAGATACAAAACAGGCAAGGTGATCTATTTTTATTGACCACACACTTCCACTATTATAGGATGTAAGTGGTCAATACATGTACCAGATATGGCACAGGTAACAACTTTGGTCAGCAGAACAAGAAGACACATTCTGCTGAGCAGCCATTTTTATACTACCATTCTGTCAATATAATCATGCTTTTAGCACTGTCCTCTGGCATCCTAGGAGCTCTGGGCCAGACATTTGTAGGAAGAGGCAAATAGAACACACATTTCACCAGAATGACTCAACAGAGTTCATTTAGGGAGAAAGCTGTTTGTGGCACACTTGGACAGAAGCAAGAGGGCCTTAGCTATAGCTTAAAGCAAGCACGCATAACCTTTGAACACAGCCCCATAGCAACGTGTATTAGCCTGGGCCTCCATAAACCTATTTTGGCTGCATGCCTAGGATTGCTAAAAATAAGAGGGATGTCAAATATTAACCATGCCCACAAGGTGTGGAGTTCCAGAACAGAATGACAAGTACATTCCTGCCCACCTCCTTCCTGCCAGAGCAGACTAGTGGCAAAACTACATCAAGGTACAGGAGGCTCTATATGTACTGTACGGGACACTAGAACAGTGTTATCTCATGGTGTGGACTTGTCATGTGGCACATTTGGTAAAAGGATTAGCCACCATTGTTGCTGTAGGAGAATGATAGCTTCTGATTTGCAGCTTACCTAACCTTCACCATGTAAACATGATGCCTGATTAAGTTTCTATACAACTTAATGACTTGCATACATATACTCTAATGTTTTTCATAATTTGTATTGTTGGCTTAGGGCTCAGAATGGGACCCCATCTGCACCATACATTTAAAGCAGTATGATGCCACTTCAAGCAGTCATGGCTTCCCTCAAAGCATCCTAGAACCTATAGTTTGTCAAGGATGCTGAAAGGTGTTAGGAAACTCCTATTCACAGAGCTACAATTTCAAGAGTGGTTTAACAGTCAATCCCTCTTACCAGGAAACGCCAGGAACTGTAGCTGTGTGAAGGGAATAAGGGTCTCCTAATAACTCTCAGCACCCTTGAAAAATTACAGTTCCCATGATGCTTTGGGAGAAGTCATGACGGTTTAAAGTGGTAAAATAGTGCTTTGAATGTACAGTGCAGACGGGGCCTGGGTGTCAGTATTTACAAGTAAAACACACGCTATATGCACACAAACGGGGATGCACAAAGCCTTCTAGCATGTGCAGAATGTTTGGGTGAGAGACAGGGATTTCTCTCACTTCTGTCAGGGTATGGAGAAGATAAGACACAACTGAAGAGACCTCTGCTGCTTTTTACTTTTGAAAACTCTGGGGCTGTGGGCATTCTTCTCGCTAGAGTTGTCAGAGGCACTTAAGCTTAGCAAGTAGATGTGTGAATGCCAACATACAATGCAGATAAATCTTACGCTAAAAAAATCATTTAAATAAGATGTACATATAATTTTGACTGTATAATTATAATTTTGACTGTGTGTTGAAAATGTCTGAATATTTTTAAAGCAAGTTCAAAAAATCTTTTATGTATTTTAGCCCCTGATGAAGGCTTGAATTCACAAGCTGAAACGCGTTGGGCTCTTGCATTTCCAAAATGAACTTTTTTTATAAAGGAATTTTTTTACTATAGTGCCTTGGTGCACAGAATAAAGTTTCATCCCTTGAGCATTCTGGTTTTTTGACCTCTTACTTTTCTCTATGGAGAAGATAAGACACAACTGAAGAGACCTCTGCTGCTTTTTACTTTTGAAAACTCTGGGGCTGTGGGCATTCTTCTCACTAGAGTTGTCAGAGGCACTTAAGCTTGGCAAGTGGATGTGTGAATGCCAACATACAATGCAGATAAATCAACAATGAAGAAAAAAACTTAAATCTGCATGAAAATCTTAATTACTTGTAGAGGTGGTTAAATGGCCTTTAAGCAGTCATTTTAGTGCCAAATTTTCTTTCTGTGAAAATAAGCAGAAGTAAATGGAGGATTTTATAGTCATTACTAAACTCCCTGGGTTTAATCTCAGGAAGCAACTTTCATGTCAGCTTGCTTTCATAGTTCTCGCCCATGAGACTTATAGGATGTTATTCAAGAACATGCTCCCTAGAGTAAGCATTAGTGTATGTCCATAACTTTTGTTTCCAAGGATGAGAGCAAATAATTAAGGTACCACTACTGAGAGACAGCAACTGATTGTCTCTAATAAGTCATTAAATAAATGCCACACTTAAAAGTCTAAGTAGTACCATGGCTTTACCACTAGGGGTCACCAAATACCACACATAAGGTTTTGGCTTCATAATTCACTTCCTGCCAGTTGTATGAACGTGGTTGTTTAGTGAGAAGGTGGGAGGATCCATATCTACTTATCTTACCACGAGCTGTTTAATCATATGAACTGGCTTAAGCACAATGCTATGCCTGAAAAGAAAACTAGGTCTGTCCCAAGGTATTTCCTTTCCAAGTTACAAAAAAGTCAGCACAGTTTGCACCCTACCCAAATCTATCACTTATCAATATACATTTTAAAAGTAAAGTCTTGATATGTAATCACAACTGGGTGCCTCTCGGGTTACTTTTGAATAGCATAGGCGCATTCAAGGGTGCACACTGAACTATACTGCATACTGACATCAGACACAAGCACTAGAAAAAACCTGCATCACAGTTGCATCTCTCTCCAAAACAGCAGGATGCATTACAGTTCAGACATTATATTTTCAGACACATTTAGGGCACAATCATCCTGACAGTTATGCTGGGCTGAGGATCAGAGGAGGGCTGCGGCAGAGGAGGAAGAATGTTAGAGCCGGGCTCCCCTGGCAGAAGTCCTCCCCCAGGAGCACCCCCAGCACAGCCAGGAACTCTGACACCACCTGAGCTCAGCTGGGGCTCAACTGAGACCAGCACAAGTGGAGCTGGAAGGCCTGTAAAAGGTCCCTCCCGGCAGCCAGTACGCCAGGAAAAGGGGTGGCAGAAGCAAACATGCACTTTGTTTCCTTCTGTGAGCCCATCCTCCCCTCCCACCAGCTCCTGAACTGAGGTTGGATACGGCAGCCACTTTCGCAGGCTCTGTTTCCGCCAGCCTCCAATGAGCTAGACTGTGCCCTAAGTCAAGGAAATGACTCCTGGGAAATACCTTGAAAGCCATGTGAAAAGCAATTACTGTGAAAGCAGGTTTACTCACCAAGCACGTCCTGGGAATTGCTGGCATACTGCTTATTGATCACTGTCTCCAGGGCATAGCTAAGATCCATGCTATGCCTAGTAACTTCTTCAGGTGTAGCACCTTGAGGGTACATTTGCTTAGGTATTTCTGTGAACCTGATTTCAGTGCCAGCTTTCAGCTGCATCTTGGGCAGCCGGGCCAACCCCTCTGCATAGCTTTTGCACTCTGTGTCATACCGAGGCAGGTTCTGTTCAACCCGATCTTTAGTATATTTCCCAGCCAAAACAGGAAGCACTTCTGCAAAGGCACAAATCTGTCGGCTTTCTGGCTGCAGTTTTTGCACCACAAATTCATTAATGAAATTAGTGAGGGAAATCCATTTTTTAAGAGTGTCATATGGGTAAGGACCAAGAAATTTGTCCATCTCCTGGAGATTGCTCCTCATTGCTTCAGTCTCGTTTTCAGATGCTGGGGTGAGGTCCACTTCTTCTTTGACTGGGTCCCAGTGTAGCACTCGCAGATCTCGTTGTTGCAAGTTCAAGAAGAAGCCAGTGCGGGGCCCACTCTCTTTGCTATTGTTCTTATCAACAGAGCTGTAGTGAAGAAAATGAATACCTGGGGGTATCATCTTGACTCCACGAAACTTGGGGCCCACTTGCCAAGTGTTGTAGTCAATGCCAAACTCTGTTCCTTCTGGCACATCCAAAATGATAACTGTGCCACCCTCAAAAAAGAGCCGCTTGGCCAGGTCTTGATCGATCTGCATTTCTGACATCTCTACTGCTCACTCAGTTACACTTCCTACCAGAAATCTAAAAGGGAGCAAACAAATAACATTCTGAACACACTTTACTAGCACACGAGTAGGCTCTTGCCAGACTAGACAATACTAAGTTTGACAGATCACATGTCTGAGCCACTATAAAGCAGCCCAGAAAAAAAAAATCTGTTGAATTTCTCTTCACTGTCCACGTGAGAAAGATCACAGCCACGTTTATCAGGAAACAAGATTCAAGTCCTGAAGTAAAAGGGATTCAAACAGCTTAAATGTGCAGGCTTTCCATCTGCAATAGAACTGAACAAAAACTATAATCACAACTTGCCTTTGTGGTGAAAGGCATCAACGGAAAAAGCAAAAGCAGAATGAAAGAAGTAGTGGAAGAAGGGTTACTGGCAGCAGTTTAGTACTCCCCCTTTTCTGCGACAGAGCTGCTGTACCTTCAACGGAAGTTCTGTAGGTGAAGCTTCGCCATAGCGGAGCCTGCTGATTTCTATACCTATCACGCAGCTCTGCTAAGAGACAGCAAAAACCCTGTCTGAAAAGAGAGAACTGCAAGGAAATACACTGAGAAGGCTTAGCGCGGGCCCAGCCACATCTGTGTGCGCGCGTGCGCATGTATGGGGGAGGGGGGAAACAACTGGGGCTGCAGAACGGAAAGGCGGGCAGCAGAAGGTGCCAAGCGCCTCCCACCCACCTCTCACTCCCGAGGACTAAGGCACGGTGCGGAACCTCGAAAAACCCACCGGGGGGGGAGGGGAGGCGCCACAATCTTACTCGCACCTTTTGTCGCATCCAGCGAGGCCCCAACAGCCCCAGCAAAGACTGAACAGCAACTTCCGTCGAAAAGAGGACGACGCTGAGGTTGGACCGGACGACCATAGAGGAGTGCGAGGGAAAAATCAGACTTCCGGCCGCTCTACAAAAACAGCCCGAGTGGGTTCTGTGGCTTGTGTACCAAGACGTTCCGCTCTCGATGCTGGAGGCAGAGTGTTCGTCGGTTGAGGGACAATTTTGACAGACAGAAAAGGCAGTGAAACATAGTTGCTCCTCTATTTTTTAAAAGTGGGGCTGTTTTTTTTAAAAACCCTCCGCCCCCGTATCAAGACTTGTATCGCAGAGCAGTTATACAGGACATAATTCATTTAAACCTGTGTACAGAGTTCTTCCCGCTAAGAAACACACGTTATCACACTACACACCTGTGGGCAGAGGAGACTGTTTGCATGGGAGAGAGTACGACCAATGAGCACCAACCAGCTCTTTTTAGAAATTAATTAATCCATCACACGCGGTATAAAGCTGGGATGGGTAGGAGGTAGATCGGGATCTATCGGTGGTGGATCTCTAGGTAATTTCCACTATATCTTCCGTTTCTTTTCCCAGTTGTTTAACAATGACACGAGAAAGGTGTCTTTCCTCCCCTTAAATTAGGCAGCTGAAATAAGGAAAGCTTGGGGTAACCACGAGTGGGCTTTCGTGTGAAGACCGTGAGTTCGGTTCGGTGCTGGTATGAAAACAAATATCCTAGGCCCAGAGTATACTTAGGAGCACCCTGTTTAGTTCTGTGTAAAACATTTGGCTCTGGTTGGTAGATCTTAGGGTTCCAGTACAAAACAAAAGTAGATCAGACACCAACCTGGATGGCTTTAAAAGAATATTAGACAAATTCATGGAGGATAAGGCTATGTTCTACCACCACTGTTGAAGGCAGTAGGCTTCTGAATACCAGTTGCTGGAAACCACAGTGGGGAGAGTGCTGCTTTCAGACTTCACACAGGTATCTGGATGGCCACTGTGGGAAGAGCATGCTGGATTAGATGAGGCATTGCCTTGATTCAGCAAGCTGTTCTTATGACAAGCCTGAAGCTTGCAAAGCAGGGATGGGAGCCTCTAAATGTTGGTGCCAGAGCTAAGCAGGTCAGACTCGGGGGTCTCATCAGTCCTGGAAGGGCTACTTTCAAAGAACCACATGTACGCCATTTTTGGTTTCATGACCAAGGAAAGGTGGGACTTGCATGTAAGGGGAAAATGGTGTTGGACTCCAATTCCAGCATGGAAGTCAGGGATGATAGAAATTATGGTCCAACAACTGGAGGGCCACAGGTTTCCCATTCCTGGTATAAGGTCTTTAATGTATAAACAAATAAATAAATAAATAAATTTTTAAGAGGATCACATACATCTCCATAGCAAACACCAAAACAATAAAAAAAATGAAATCTTTTAAAATGGTAAAGAAGTCTTACTTCAGGTTCCAATGGCAGGGCTGGTGGACTCTCGGGCACCAGCCTGCCCCAGGCCTACAATGCTTTGTGCCCAAACACCACTTCCCGATACAGGCAGCAAGGGGTTCCTGTATCAGTGTATATGCCCCATGCGCACAGCTGCCATCACCCAAGATGGCAGTGGGGGTGTCAACCCATTAGAGATGCCCCCACCACTATCTTGGGTGATGGCAGGTGTGCGTGAGCACTGATGTGCTAATGCGACAGGTGGGTGAGGCAAGCAGATTTAAGCCAACACCTTAGGTGTAGTCACATCACCCAACGCTGCTGTGGAACACAGAATGGGAACTCCACCCTCCCACCCTAAGGAGATGCCCTCGGCCAGGTCCTAACCTGGCCACCTGCTGGTGCTGGGTTTGTCCAGTGGTTCCCAACCCCTTTCATAAAACTCATTTGACTTGTCAAAAATGGTCTCTCTAATGACACAGACAGGGCTTTTCCAGCCCCGATATCCAAGATCATTTTAATTGGAAACACGCAGAGACTGAACTTAGAATCATAGAATAGTAGCGTTGGAAGGGTCTATAAGGGCATCAAGTCCAACCTCCGTGCTCAGTGCAGGAATCCAACTTAAAGCATACCCAGTTGTTTTCATCTCAAATGAAGATCAAGCCTGTGTCCCTGTTGTGGCAACTGAGCTTCCATAGCTGTAAGATGCCCCTCCCTGTAGAAAATGAGGATGAATATTTCAGAGCAATTGTGCTTAATTACCACTCGC
Organism: Rhineura floridana; assembly: GCF_030035675.1. Classification (NCBI taxonomy): domain Eukaryota; kingdom Metazoa; phylum Chordata; class Lepidosauria; order Squamata; family Rhineuridae; genus Rhineura; species Rhineura floridana. The sequence continues at coordinate 43,141,753 of NC_084485.1, read as the reverse complement.
TTCACTTTCATAGTCCATTAACAAAGAGGCTAAAGAGAGGGTGGGTTGTTTTTTTCACTCATTCATTGCATGCTTATAGGCTGATTGGAAATTCTAACTAAATTCCATTTTAATGGTTATAAATGCAACAGAAGTAGGGAGGTTCTTATCTGGATTAATTAATCCAGAGTAAAAAATATTTGATGCTTATGAGGCACCTGTTAATTCCATCCTCACAGAACAGGCTCCTACACTATCCTCTTTGCCATAGACTGCTGTTTTCCAGTTTGTCTTAAACTCTGGGTTCAGCTCATGTGAGGTTCCTTGATGAGAAGATAAGTAATGACATGCACATTTGTCCACCCCTGCCAGTCTTCCCCTGTGCAGCTATTGGGGAGTGCTGCTTGCCTACTAGGTGCAATCTTGGTTCACACAAAGTAGTGCTGTGATGCAGCTGGCTCCTTATGTAGAAGATAAGCTATGGCTTATGCATTAAAACATAACAAGGGTATCTCCTTAAGCAAGGGGTGAGGAACCAGTGGCCTTCCAGATGTTGCTAGACTACAACTCCCAACAGCCCAGACCATTGGCCTTAGTGGTTGGGACAGATGGGAAATGGAGTCCAACCATATCTGAGGAGTCACAGGTTCCTCATCCCTGCCTTAAGCTCGTTACCCCCTAAACATTTTAATGCTAACAGTCAGGGTACATACGTGTAGAGCAGATGTTTTCCTCTTTTTCAATACACTTGTGGGCTGGATGTGATTCCAAGTAACATGGCTCGGTAATGAACATAGAGAAAGAGCTTACTTCAGGGGTAGCCAACATGATGCCCTGCAGATGTTGTTGGACTACAACTCTCCTCATCCCCGATCACTGGCCATTCTGGGTGGGGCTGATGAGAGCTGAAGCTCCCCAACATCTGGAGGACACCATATTGGTTACAGTAGTGTAGTGGCAAATTCAGAAGTGCAGGATCCCTTCATGATAGTTACAGACACGCCCCCTCCCCTCCCCTCCTTTTTTGCTGGTGGGTTGGGAATGGGATCCTTATTGATGCCTTCACTCACTGCAACAGATGTTCCTAGGACCAATAAGCATGAAAGAAAAGTGTGTTAGCTACTGAGAAGAGTGTTCTCAGTGTCTGACTCGCCTCCTTTCACTCTGATTAGCTTCAATCAGCCGGAAAGGATAAGGAAGTATGTTAGAAGACTCTTCTCAGTGGCCAATACTCTCCCCTTTCATGCTGATTGGCTCATAGGAATCTTAAGAAACCGTGCTGGGACCCTGCTCCTAAAAACGCAAAGGGTCTAAGACCCTCTGAGACCCTGGACAACTGCACCTCTGATTGGCCACCCCTGGTTTACTTGAATAAGTTTCAGTGTAGTAGCTGGAAGCATTTTCCTGAGTTATTTTTTTACCTTTTTACCCTAGCCTTCCTCCTACAAACTCAGGGAATGCCCCCCCCATCTTATACTCGGAACAACCCTGTGAAGTTGGTTCAGTTGAAGTGACTAGCACAAGTTACCTTGACAGACTATGCAAGAATCTGAACCGAAGCCTTCCTGCTTCAAGTCTGACACTCCCCCCTAGTGAGGATCCTTTGACTCTCTAGATGTTGTTGAACTACAGTTCCCATGAGCCCCAGCAAGCATGGCCAATGAGCTGGAATTATGTGAGTTATAATTCAGCAACATCTGGAAGGCCAAATGATCCCCACACTTACTCTAGACTGCACTGATTGCCTTGATGAGACAGTGAAGGAAGGTACAGTCCAACCAAATTACACTGTGGAAATGGTTCCTAACTTTCTTGGCCTGTGCATGACCCTCTGAACATGCCTAGCTATTTTCTCCTATGGACATCAGGTTACTCTAACCATCTTGTCATGAGTTTTTGTTTTCATCTCAGCCTCAGGCATGTTAGGGATATTTCTGGTGTGAATGGATGTAAACCAATTAGCATTTGTAACAAATTGACATTTTTTCTCCCTTTTCAAGGGTTGCAGGTTAAATTACAAGATTGTGTGATTCAGCATCACTTTACTGAATAGAGAGGTTGCCTTTAAAATTTGATTTTCAGTTGAAAAAAGCATTAACAGAAACCCTAGACCTCACCAGGTTAGGGAGGGATTCTCATGCACTATTATCCTAAACATGGAATGCATATCCTACCAATTTCAAATTGACCTTACTTCCAAGTAAATACACTTTGGATTGAAGCCTAAGTGTATAAACACATCCAGTAATAGCATGAAAATAAAGCAAAGACTAGAGGAGAAAACGTAGCATTTGGGCTTTGTTACTTCCTTATATGAACCATACTGAAAAGACAGAATGTAACAATGTTGTATATAAATATGCTATGGTGACAACAGAAGTTCCTTACCCTATTAATTTTCACCTCAAATCCAACATTTCTGACATGGACCCATTGTAACATTGGCTAGTTGAGGACCAGGTTTTAGGCTGAAGTTTCCACAAGACTCTTTGTTACTTTTGCTGCAATAGACTGTAATGTTCCTCCCACCGGCACCACCTGTGATACTCCCACCCGTGGCTACCAGCAGGGAGAAACGTAGTTTTTATTTTTCTTTAGCTCACCCTAGCACAGATCTCACAAGATCCCACTGCTAGGCAGCACCACCAGTCACTCCCTGTAAACAATACTGCTAGAGACTTTGCCTTAGTCTCCCTGTGGCTTGTTACTTTGTGTCTGGGTGCCCTTGCTGTCCACAACCCCCTTGTATCTTTGTCTATAAAGCATACAATCCTGGGTTGCTCTGGATACTTGACGATGTTACAATATCTCCCTTCACCGCTGCCACCATTTATTTGATACTGTTTCCCTCCAGCCTTGGTAATTACCCTGCCCTCCCTTCTGGTCTGTGTATCCCCAGCCAAGGATCAGGCTTTTGGTAAACTAATAAAAGTATTTATTTGATAACACCAGGAAATAACAAGATTACTTTAGGAATGTTCAACAAGCATATGGTTTCATATAGTGTCACTCTTTATGTTTCCAGTCTTATATATTCTGCCTAAATACCAGCCAAATATAATCCAACCCACAACCAACTGCAATCCACACACCACAACCAATCGCCAACCACTTCCCCACCAAAAAGAACCAACTGTCATCCTCTCATTTATACCTTCAGCCATTCAAACGCTCAGCCATCATCATACAGCATTCTCCAGCATTCTAACCCATGTACTCCCCCCTCTAACTCAATCCACTTACCATATATACCTTAATAAACCTGCACTTACCATATTTACTGTCATAAAAATACAGGGGCATCACATAGACTAACACATGGGAAAGAAAAACAGGAGACACCCCTTTTGGGACAGTACAGTTTGTTGTGCCACACACATAAACTTGAGGATCAAACTGTAGAGGAATATGTTGTGATAGTCTGAAGCAGAAAGGGCTGTGCTGAATGCTGATTGGCTGATCACCTGTGATGTCACAAACCACTCTCTCTGCAGCAGTTTTTCAGCTTCAAAACAAACGGATGGGTATTCTTGTTCAGATGTCTCATTGTAAAAAACAACAGTGCTTTAAACCAGCCGTGGGAAACGTGACCCTTTAGATTTTACTGTACTACAAGCCCCATCATCCCTGCCCATTGGTTATGCTAGCTGAGGCTGATGGGGAGTCTGAATTCAAGAACAGCTGGAGGGCCACAGATTCCCCACCCCACTTTAAAAAAAAAAAGCAGACCACCTATGCTTACCTGAGGAAATCTTCATTTGCTGTAGCGGGCACGGGTCATTTGAAGAGTGAAGGCAGAGGGAGGTCAGAATCAATCTACAGGCAATACCCCCCCCGCCAAAAAAATGCTGGTTTGTTTTTATGTATATAAAACACCCTATGCACACTAGATTTTGTTGGTCGTTTCAGATGCAGACCTGGCAAAATAGTTCATACTGAAAATCCATACAGTACAGCCTTCCCACCCATAGACAGAGATCTCCAAAAAGGTGAGTATCAGAATGGCAGAATTGGGATAACATACCCAAATTGTCACTTTGAAATCGGACAGACAAATGGGAATGATAGCAGCAGAGTTGAGCATGAGCAACGAAGGATAGGCATGGATAAGAGGTGACCTCAGGAATGGGAACTGGAAAGCTGGGGAACTAGTGCAAGAGTACAGACATATAGGGCAGGACTATGTTACAGTGTCTCACAGTATGGTGTTCTGCCATTGTTGTCATCCGAATAGCTCTTCCCATTTATGTCTGCACCCTTCTGTGGAATGCCTCAAGCTCCTCTCACATTCTTTGTGACAACAGTTCATGTCAGAATATAGGATCCTGAATTCCAGAGCTATCCCTGCGAGTGTCTCCACTGCCCTTCTACTTAAGAGTAAAGTCAGTGCAAGCCACAAAGTGGTTGAGCATCAAACACATTTATTTCACTTTTATTGAATACAAGAACAGTGAGCACACACGCATACATCACCAAGCACTGAAAGAGGGTATGACTGAAAGGGGTGGGGGACAAATATAGGGACGGGGTGCGGGATGGCCAGAGGAAGGAATGACAGAGCATTGCATTTGGTTGGTAAGGTGCTTCTCAAATTAAAAAAAAAAGAATTAGTAATATTAGATGCGATTGCAGGGCAGTTTTGGAACCAATTGACGGGACTAGGTGCAAACAAGCAGTAGTCTCCCACCCCCATCAATGGGAAAAGTCCTAAGAAAAGAAAAAAGAGTGATCAGCTCTATCAGATGGCAGCAATAAGGATGATTAAGGTAAGAGGAAGCCATGACCTTAAAAATTATGCATGGCTTCAACACTACCACGGATAATAAATATTATATATATATATATATGTATATATTTATATAGATATCTATATATAAGCCACACCTTGCTAGGCGAACAAAAACACCCCTAATTTTTGTTAATGGCTACCCATTGCACAACCTGTGGGAGGAATCCAAAGGTACAAGTTTTAGCTTTCCTCTGATTGCCCAGGGTTGGATTCTGATGTTGTGCACATTGGTTTTGATGTCATTTTAGTGGCAGACTCACTCATCCCAATGTATTCCAGGGTAAGTGGGATCATGAGTTGCTGCTCAACAATGACTTTTGAGCTGTTATTTTGTTCTTTCCTTTTCTGAAAGTCAGAATCAAAATTCAGTTTGGGAGGGAACTTTGTTTTTTCCTTCCCTATAATGATCTTGCAAAGATCCACCTGGGTCTTGGTAAATTTTTAATTGAGGGCACCAGGTTTGTGTGTGTGTGTGTGTGTGTGTTCTTTTAAGAACAATGTGCAGTTCTATGTATTTCATGTGTATGTATGTCATTTCTTTACTTATTGGTTCTGGGGTATTACATGATCCTTACAAGCAGCAGGAGGTGAAAAAAATTTAATAATAATCCTTGGATAAACTCAGGGAGACAAGCATACATTTGGATACTAGAGAAGTAGAAATGTCCATTTATGCTCTCAATGCTTCCTTAGGACATGCCTGCATGCCAGAAGCAGATCCAGTTTTAGAGAACTGTGGGCAGTAGATAATTTTCTACTGTAGCACACAGTTTACTGTATAGGATACACCCATTTTATCCCAGTTGGCTTTATTCAAGGAGGCCCCTTTGCCCTAAGATCTCTAGGTCCCAATCACAGGCACCAGTTAAACATTCTTCTTCTCCAGCTATCAAATGCATGCCAAGGAGGGAAGATGAAAAGGCAAGCATGGTGCAGTATTTGTTGGCCCTTCTCTAACATCTGGAACCACCCCACTATTTTGTTTGGAAACTAGTTCATTTTGATTTGTCCCCCTTACATTCTGCATCTACTCTAAAACAGTGGATGAAAGCCATTTGTGGAAAGCAGTAAAGGAAAACATCTAAGTTCCAGGTTCCATTTGTAGCAGAGCATTAGGTTTCATGCCTTCCTCATCCATGAGCAGTGTCTGCCCCTTACGGTGTTCATTGGTCAGTCCTTTCTGTAACTGAGTGGATGCACTTTCAGACAGTTGACAGGACTTGGAAGGAACGAATGTTGTTTTGCACTGGTTCCCCACCTGCTGGATACTCTCTGCAGAATCACCCTGGTCAAATGCAGTTATGTAGCATACAGTGAGTGGGACGGGGATGGGTGGGTGTCCTTATTCAGCCTGCACATTTCCCTTGGAGGGCTATCAAGACCCATTGCAGATATTGTGCTAAAAATGGGAGTATTGTAGCCAGTAGGTTTAGAGGAACCACTAGGTTTGGAATCAAACTTTGCAGTTTTGAAGAACTGGCACACAGGGTATAATAGCTTTGCTGCAGCTAAACACTTGGGTCTGAGAGATCAAACACTACTAGATACTGAAAAGCTGTGAATGAAGCAACTTGTATCCAAGGTGATCTCGGTTTCTTAGGCCTAGGGGAGGAGAGAGACACTGGCACATTTAAGTGACTCTAACTGGGCTGCAGTAACACTGATCCCTTCTGTCTTCCCCTGACTCCCTCTCCGTGTTGCTGAATGGTGCCTTATCACCAACCAACCAATTACAAACACTACTTTGTCACTATGTCAATCCCTTTTGCAAGAGCACAGAGCAGGTGAGAGTGATAGACAAATAATGGCCAGCAGAGAGAATTGGTGATTCCCCCCACCCTGGTACTCTGTTTTCATGGGATATTGGCATGATCTAAGAGTCTCATAATACATCAACCACAGTCAATCAAATAATTATAATGTAAAAATGTCATTGTCATACTTATCAGCACTGTTTAATTTGTTTTAATATCATTCCCCACCCTCCCTAGTTATATAGAATATACATAACTTAAAAGCACATCCATATGAAACCTCTACAGGTTGCATTTTGATCAATGAGAAATCATATACACATTTTGTTTTGTTTTAAGTGAAATCCAGTCTTAATGATCTTCCACAGAACAAAGAACTGGATGAGGGGAAGAAAGGTTGAAAAAGGAAGGGCAGGTTGGGGAATATAACAAAACCAAAAAGATGAAGCAACAGAAGCAGCATGAAAGTGGAGAAAGGGTGATCACCACACATCCCAAATCAGAAAATAATCAAACAAGAATTATACAAGTGAATGGTTTTTGATTCATTCCTATGCAGGGAATCATTTTGTATTTCTGCTTGTTTTGCTTGTTGATTCTTGCTTTGTTGCAAAGCATTCTCGCTTTTCCATTCAGTGTGCAACAAATGAGTTATGTATCCTTTAAATGTAACATGCAGAATGGCGGTTTATTGTACTGTTAATAATATTATTACCATCTTGATTTTTTTTCCTTTTAGATCAGTCCAGTCAATTCTTCAATTTATTTGAAGAGGTGGTTGGTTTTGTTTGTTGCTGATGTTGCTGTCTGTAATTCATCTCCAGCATATAGCAGCAGTGCAAGGATGCATTTTGTTTCCTGTATATATAATATATAATATATTTGCTATTCCTTTTTTATTTTTTTTGTCTCTCAACATTATTCTTGCAGTCAGGACGTTCTATGTCTCATTGAGGAATCCAGCATAAAGGCCCCTTCTTTACTCCAAAGTTAAAATAGAGATGCCAGCTTCTAGAAACACGAAGGTCAAGATTCCTGTGCAAGGAAAATGAAAGTAAATACATCAAGTAAGCACAATGTACCCTTTTTATCAAGGCAGTGAGATTGTCTCTGGCAGTTTGGTTTTCTGAGACAGCTTTCACTGTAACAGTGCAAACAGATTTGTACATCCCTGATATACCAAGTGAGGCACAGGCGCTGCCATTCTGAAACCTGCTGTATATAGATTAAAGCTAGGACACTGAATTTTCAAACTTCCCACCTGAAAGAAAACTCTTTCCATGTATATTCACTTGACAGGGAACTCTTTACACATCCACTTTGGAATTTCTGCATATTGCAGAAGATTCTGAAATGTGTTTTTGGAGTATGTTTTCAGTCAGCACAGGGTATCAGCCAGGTCTGTCTGTCTGTCGCAGCTGTTACACTGTGTGATGTGCTGTAGAAAGGGCATAACACTTGCCTGTAACCACATAATTATGGCAAGCTGTGTTTTTAAAAAAATATCTCCCAGAACCAATCTTCCCAAGCAGGCTCCTCTTAGAAGCATCCAAGGAGCCCCCGAGTTCCTTCTAAGAGTCTGAAAACAACTGGTCATTCAGTTACAAAGGTTGGGAATATAGGAAGCTGCCTTATACTAAGTCAGAGCCATTGGTCCATCCAGCTCAATACTAATACTGTCTGCACTAACTAGCAACAGCTCTCCCGGGTTTCAGGCAGGATTCTCTCCCAGCCCTACCCGGAGATGCCGGGGATTGAACCTGGGATTTTCTGCATGCAAGGCAGGTGCTCTACCCCTGAGCTATGGCTCCTTCCCTTTAGGTAACAAACCTAAGTAAAGAACACAACTAAATGCCACTGCTCACAACTTTGCCTTCCCACCGCCATGATAATCATCTAGCCAAGCAGCACCATTTGCATATTGGTGTGGCCTATGTTTGGGGCCTGACCTCTTTTGAGAGGAAGCATTGTTTTGACAATTATAAAGCCTCCACTTTGTGTATCATTCATTTTTCTCCTCTGTTGATCACCCTGTATAGTCAGCAAGGTACTGCATCTTATAGGAACAACTTCCCACATCTATACACACCTGAGGCTTCTTGTCCCTTTCCTCTGGAGATGGTTCTGTTTCTCTATATACTACGGCTTTGGTTACCAGCATATCTGGGTGCTGCAGTTTTGCCTCCTTGATTGCCAAAGCCAAAGCCTGCAGAAACAAAACACTGAATGTTTAGTGTTGGCTCACTTGACTTGCTGTAAGTAGATAGCAACTTAAGATCATGTGGCGAAACAAGGAAAAAATGAATATTACTAGGGATGCACAGGACTCTATTCACCGGTAGAGAAATCTCACATTCTTGTCACAGATTTTCCTTTCAAACCTATGGTCTTAAGAACCATGAATGGAAAGACGTTCACAGGAGACAACTTTCTAGTTCCCTCCTCTCCCTCCTGTATTCCCTACACGGGGGGGGGGAGCTCTTGAACAGCTTAGGATGGGCCATGGGGGAATTTGGGTAATTGGCCCAAATTCAGCAGATCCACTTTACATGAGCTACATTCCACTTTCCTAATTTTGGATTATTTTACCCTCCAGCAGCCCCAAGCTTCATCACATTCTGTTCAGAAAGGTCCCCCAGTCCTCCATGAGAGGACGGGGCAGACGTCACCTTCCTTCTGTACTCAAGATACAAGCCTACATGCTTAAGAAATCTCCTCTAAAAGATTATTGTATGTTGCAGTCCTAACTTACCTCTAGTGTATGGTGGTATGATTGGACAAAAATTCTGTGTAGTTGTGCAATCTTCATTGCAACTCCCAGCTAATCTACACACTCAGATTTGTTTCCCAGGCAACTGGACAGCGACTGTTGTAAATGGATGTTGTGGAATACAGCTGCAGGAGTCAGAAAATCTGTACTGACTGAAATTTCATTTTCTATACAGTTATTAAAAGTCCTAACTTTGAATGGCAAGGCCATCCCTGCTCTAATATATAACAGGGCAATTACTATTATTGCTACTACTACATCTGTGGATTCACAACTGCATTGATATCAGCTTATCCTGTTTTTTAAGCTGTTTTTCCCCAATGTTCACTTTGAAGGAAGCCCATAATGGTTTTATTGGGCAAGTCAGCAAATCTTAATATAAATAAAGTATGGTAATTCTTAGTGAACTACTACCCTGATCCAGAAGTAGGCTTCTATCTATGGATCATCTTGTAGATCAGCAGGAATGCATGTAAGATGGGTGTTGTGTGTGCCACTCCTGTGGGTCGTCTCTGCATCCAGTGCATATGGCTTGTGTGTGCATTTCTGCTCCCTCCATTGGGAACGCATGTGCAATAATGAACAAAAAATCACATTTCAAGCCAAATCTATCAAATTTATACTTTTTAAAACAATATGAGAACCGAAACACAGGCATTCTTCAAGATTCACTTTTTCAAATTTTGCAATGTAGTTAGCCAAACAACCAATGTTTACAAAAATGCATATGTAAGGGGAGCGTATGCATAAAAATGAAAATATGAGGGAAAATAACATTCAAAAGCATTATATTAGGAGAGATTGCTTGCAAAAATGTGTACATTGAAACTGCCTACAAAGTGTGTTTATTAGGAGAAATTCGCACTAAAATGCTAGAGAATTTTCATGAGGATTTTAAAAAAATCCACAAATTACTGCAGAAATGTGGAGAACCAAATTTAAGACTGGAAAAATAAGGAAGTGAGAGAACCAAAGTTGACAGATCTTTCCATCCCTGCTGTGAATCCACACCCTATAGCCTATACCTCCTCTCCCTCACCCACAACAGATGAATGATGCCATCCAATCTGGTCAGCAGATACATGTGACTATCAGTGCTACATGTGAATAGACAAATGCTATGCATGTATACCTCTGGATTAGGACACATTTATGCTTTTTTCCCTCTTATGTAATTGTGACACCAATCTATGTGTCACAGGGTGATCAGTACTGGTGTTTGCTATATACCAATGCAGATATGCAAGACCCTCATTTCTATCACTAACTTTCTTCATATTCAGAACTAGAATAAATGTATATGAAAGGATGGATTTGGGGATTCTGGCTTTCTTAACCTTTCAATAAATATAGGGGTGGAACACTTCTTAAAAACTTTCTAACAGTACTGACAGCCTCATTTAGACTTCCTTCACACCTGGTCTTGGTCCACATCTTCATCTCCTGTTATGATGATTCGCTTTTCTATTCGAGTTTCAGAAAATCCTCCTTTCACAGTCTGAAATATGGAAAACAACAAATGTTTAGTCTTATATAATTATTCAGTATTTCCAATATATAAAATACGATGTAAGTCATCCCTTATATTACTCAACTACTGCAAGTCTGTGAGGTCTGTCACAATTATTCCCATTTTACAGATATGAAGTTGGAGATAAGAAATAAGTACTTCCTCAAGGCGACCCATTCAATGTAATTGCATAAGCCCCACATAATTATAGGAAAAATATTTTCCTTGAACAGCTTCCTCGTGGCTCTTTTTTTCCTTCTGCAAAATGCATTAAGCCTACATTTTACCATGTCTCATATTAGGTGCTCTTCCTTAACATATGCTCCTCAAACGCTGGAAGTGTTCTGATATTCTAGTATTTCTTCTCTGATCTTACCTTGGTAACATGAGTGGTTGTGGAGGTGGAAAGAGTTTCTGCGGTGGCACCAAAAAGACTGGTGAAGGCTTCTTTCCCAACAGCACTGCTGGTGATCTGCAAAAGCATACAAAGCACCATCCATGTCAACAGACTGCCAGTTTCACTAAAACATGGCCAGGGAGGTGATTAATGCCTCTCTGCGAGAGGGGGTGGTCCCTGGCTGCCTGAAAGAGGCGGTAGTGAGACCACTCCTGAAGAAACCCTCCCTGGACCTAGAAAATCTTAATAACTATAGGCTGGTAGCAAATGTTCCATTCCTGGGCAAGGTCCTTGAACGAGTGGTGGCAGGCCAGCTCCAGTCACTCTTGGATGAGACCAATTATCTGGATCCATTTCAGTCGGGTTTCAGGCCTGGTTTTGGCACAGAAACAGCCTTGGTCGCACTGTATGATGATCTTTGTCGGGAGAGAGACAGGCGGAGTGTGACTCTGTTGATTCTCCTTGATCTCTCAGCTGCTTTCGATACCATTGACCATGGTATCCTTCTGGGGAGACTGGCTGAGTTGGGAGTGGGAGGGACTGCATTGCAGTGGTTCCGCTCCTACTTGGCGGGTCGCCTCCAGAAGGTGGTGCTTGGGGAACATTGCTCAGCACCCTGGACTCTCCAGTATGGGGTTCCACAGGGGTCAGTTCTGTCCCCCATGCTGTTCAACATCTACATGAAACCGTTGGGTGCGGTCATCCGGAGCTTTGGAGTGCGTTGCCATCAGTATGCTGATGACACGCAGCTCTATTTCTCCTTTTCATCTTCTTCAGGTGAGGCTGTCAATGTGCTGAACCGGTGCCTGGCTGCGACAATGGACTGGATGAGGGCTAATAAAATGAGGCTCAATCCAGACAAGACTGAGATGCTGTTAGTGGGTGGTTCTTCTGACCAGATGGTAGATGTCCAACCTGTCCTGGATGGGGTTGCACTCCCCCTGAAGAAGCAGGTTCGTAGCTTGGGGGTTCTCCTAGAATCATCTCTGTCACTTGAGGTTCAGGTAGCCTCGGTGGCATGGAGTGCCTTCTACCAGCTTCGGTTGGTGGCCCAACTACGTCCCTATCTGGACAGGGATAACCTGGCTTCAGTTGTCCATGCTCTGGTAACCTCCAAATTAATTACTGCAATGCACTCTACATGGGGCTGCCTTTGAAGACGGTTCAGAAACTGCAGCTTGTGCAAAATGCAGCGGCTAGATTGGTAACAGAGACCAGACGGTCCGAACATATAAAACCGATTCTGGCCCACTTGCACTGGCTGCCTGTATGTTTCCGAGCTCGATTCAAGGTGCTGGTTTTGACCTATAAAGCCTTACACGGCTTGGGACCACAATACCTGATGGAATGCCTCTCCCAATACGAACCCACCCATACACTACGTTCAAGATCAAAGGCCCTCCTCCGGATGCCTACTCCTCAGGAAGCTGGGAGTGTGGCAACAAGGGAGAGGGCCTTCTCAGTGGTGGCCCCCAAATTATGGAATGATCTTCCTGACGAGGTGCGCCTGGCACCAACACTGTTATCTTTTTGGCGCCAGGTCAAAACTTTCCTCTTCTCCCAGGCATTTTTAGCATGTGTTTTATATTGTTTTAAAAATTTTAAATTGTGTTTTAAATTGTTTTTAAAAGATGTATTTTTAAATTGTATATGTTTTTAGTTACTGTAAACCGCCCAGACAGCTTCGGCTGTGGGGCGGTATAAAAGTATAATAAATAAATAAATAAATACTGGGCAAAAGATAAAGTCTCTGGTCCTTGATAGTCAAACAATCTTCTTCATCATGTTTTTTGGAGTGTCTGCTTCTTATTAAGGAATGTCACAGTTCAATGAGAGGATACTTTGCACACAGAGGGTCTCAGGTTCAACACCTGGCATATCTGATTGAAATGACCTCACAGGGATCCTGTGCAAATTACTACCAGCCAAAAGTAAATGGCACTGGGTGCTAAATAAGCCACTATGACTTGGTATAAAGCAATCCTTAGATCATTGTTATAGTCTAGTATTATATTAATTTAGTTGTTTCCTTATTTAAATAAATTAGCTAACAGCGGTCTACTAGTACAAATTCCATTGGTGCAATCTTATACATGTGTTCCTTACCCCTGGTCTTAAGATAGCTATACTTCAGAGGCCCAGAGAGATAAAATAACTCACTGGAGAGATGGAGCGAAGTTCTGTTGCTGCCTTCCCAGGCTTGGTGCTGTGATCCTGAAAAACAGTGAATGTAACCAAGATCATCAAATGAAGGATCAGGTGGCCTGATCACACAGTGCCCACTACTCATTCACTTACAGAATTTATACTATGAACAGGAATTTGTCTGTTGTGGCTTTTTACAGACAAGCAGGTGCAACATGCAATTGTTGACGGAAATGTGACAGCCGGGGAATGACTAAAAGCATGCCTCACTCCGAATCAACACAATTTTGCCCTACACACAAGTAATGCATGAACAAGGCTTATGTTGTTGCTGGATGTGGTTTTGAGGGATGTAAAAGAGTCTTGGATCCCACCTATCTCCCCTCATGGGTACTTACTGAGGTTGTTGATATGGTTTCTGTGCTGAAAATGTGGGAAGTGGTTATGGTCTCTTTTCCATCTGTGCTGGTGCCATCAACCTGAAAAGGAAAACTTGGCCAGTCAATGAAACCTGTAGTTAAGCACAAGATGCAGTCTCTACGAGGGTTAAAAAGAGAATGTTTGCTCTGTTTCACTTGCCAGTAAAGAGTTGTAGCCCAATTCTCCATCCAATTAAGGTAAAATACATGCCTTTATATCAATCTAGTCCCATTCTACCTGCTTGGATTTACAACTTGGTTAGGGATTGGACTCTTAATGTGCTGGGAAGTATCAGAAATAATTGAACTGTTGTTGTTTTTAAATTAAAAAACACAGCCATGTTATAGGCTTATAAATGAATCAAGAGAATATCTCATCTGAGTACATACACCATCCCTTACATTTCAGCAAAAGTTGAGCAACCCTCCAGTGCAGACATGATTTTAGGATGCAGTTTTGCCAGTGGAATTATGCAGCAACGCCTTGTTGTATATGCTTTGACCATAGTGCTGTGCTAAAGATAAACAAGTGCAATAAAATTTTAAAGTTACCTGTGTAATTTCTGTTGCAGTGATTCTGTGTTGCACAGAAGCTTCTGATTCTGCTTTTTTCACAGTTTCTGTTTTCATGGAGGACTACCAAAGGAACAAAAGAATTTAGCAACAATCCATGCTGAAATTAACTGCACAAAATTGCTGATTTGTGTACAACCTCCCCCCCCCCTTTAATTCTTGCACTGTAGGATGTCATGGATACGGTTATTTTAATTGTATAGAACTTGCTTGGCTTGTGCTCAAGCATTTTTCTATTGCAAAGTGCAGGTGTGGTTGTCAACAGCAGTGAGAACTGACTGAAAATATAAGGCTAAGTGATGAAGTAAGGGATTCCAGTAAAGACAAGTTAATGGAATTAAAATTCGGACTGGCAAAGGAAAATAAGGACTCCAGTAACATACAGTAAAAGGGGTAAGGGGATGGTGACTGGGAAGAAAAGTTTAGAATTTTGCATTTTAACGCAAACCCTTGCAGTTCAAATGCACAATTCCATTGAAAGGAGTAGCTTTATACTGACTCCAAGTGTGAGGCTCTAGACATTTGGCTTAATTCTAGATTCCCAGAACTTAATTCTAAATTCTCCGTTCTAAGATTCCCTTAATTCTAGATTCTTTCTCCAGCATTTGCTCTGTCTGATTTGTTTTCACCTTTATTTTTCAGTCAGTCTGCAGTTAACTATTGACTATTCTCACTATAACAATTTTCCTCACCCCACATCTTACTTGAGAGAACCAGAGTAGACTATAGTCATTTGCTTCAGCTACCTTCTTAGAAACTGCTCATCTCATTAATATTCACATCTATAAACAGAAATTAAATTTCTTCAATACACATATTGTTTGTTGAGTTCATGCAACACAGAGGACACAAAAATTCACCCCATGGTGGAACAGTCAGGCAAATACAGTGGGTTAAATTATGATGGTAACTTTATGGTTAGGAGATACATAAGGACACTTGCAAGACAAACATGCATCTGGATGTCAAAAACAATCATGCAAACATTTATGAAGGTAAAAATATTTAGTCTTTTTTTAAAAGCTGTTTGGAAATAGATGTGCTTTTCAAACACATGCGAGACAGACAGTCCATCAAGCATTGCAAACGCCAAGACAAACAACACTGCAAATGAGGACACCGAGATACAGTTGTGTGCCATGGCTCCCTTTTGTACCTCTTCTGGGGCTACGTGGGGACCCTTATCCCCATCCTTGGCAGAATCTTCCGGCCTGACAGCTGGTTTGTCAGATTCCTCAGAAGAAATCACACCCTCTGCTTCTCCCTCACTCTTTTCCTTGTCAAGTTCAGGTAAATTCCGGGAGAAATCTTCAAAGGCGGCGCTGTGGTAGTCACCAATTACTGTGAAGTCCACCTCAGCCTCAAGGCTGGAAGTTGAGCTGACTGTGATACTTGAGCATTTGCGCTCGATGGCCAAGTGGTTGTCCTTTAGGAATACTGAGTCTCTCTCCTGGTCTTGCTCCTCATCCCCGGTGTCACTTTCAGGGGCCCTGTGCCGAGGTGGCTTAGATTTCTCCTCTGTGCCCTCCCTCAATCCCGCTCTCTGAATGAGACAAAAGGGAGGAAAGACGCTAAGACTATAAGTGCTGAATGACAGGTTAGAGATATTTGGACCCAATAAGAGAGAGGGGAGGGGAGAAGCAGCATCACAGAAAGGGTATCCAACACATCCCAAGCATGAAAATCAAAACTTTTCTCACAGCAAATACTCTGCAGGGAGGAGAAAAGGGAAAGAGTTTTCTGATTTTATTTGCAAAACTGCAAGGAGAAAGTAAAATAATGACTTTGACAAATATTAATCCCCAAAAGATGACTGGGTACATTGGTAGTTATGCCTAACGTAGTTGTGTGCAAAAGAGCAAATGTTGTGAGACATTTAAAAGCAGCTCAGACGCTCACAGACTATCAGGGATGAGGGGAAGGAAAAAGGAAGGCAGAGAAGAGAAAAAGGTTGGATATGGGGAAAAAGGCAATCTGGTTGCACATATTGCAGAAGAAGCAAGAATACTGGTCACTGAGATCAGGTCATTTGGTATTTTCTGTCCGTCTACTGCTTATACTTCCACGTGCTTTTAAGGCTCATTTTTAAAAGTGTGCAAAGAATATTCGATGCTATCCTGAAATATCAGTGTTTGTGTGAACGGGCCTATGCTGTGAGCATTTGCATCTCTGGACTCAGTATGCCATCAAAGGAAATCCCTTATTAACTTTCTCAAGGCACTTTTTAATCAGTGTAATTGACAAGAAAGATCAGAACAAAGGGACATCACTCTCCTAGCTCCCTGGAAAGCTACACATACGTCTCAACCACATCAGTATGGAAATTTCACCCCAAACTGGCCTATATTCCACACGACAACATTACTGCAACATCTTGTATTATTCATTCATGAAGAATTTCCCTATGTTAGGGACTGATCCAAAAGTTACTACAGTCAATGGTGATTCTCCTTATGACACCTGGGGGTGGGCTATCCCCCTGGGAGTAAAAGCTATCCTTTAATCTGGATGCTATGATGATGAAAATGAATGATGATGTCCTATCTCTTTACGCCTTGCTTTCTCCAGGTTTCTAGTTTGTTGAGAGGTTTGAGAACAGATAGTTAAAACAAACAGAAGAGAAGCATATATTTAAATTGCTGTAAACCGCCCAGAGAGCTTTGGCTACGGGGCAGTATACAAGTGCAATAAATAAATAAATAAACAAACAAACAAACACACACACACACACATATGTATATATAGTAGCTCAGTAAGCAGGAGAAGGTGGTGGTGGCACACAACTTTCTAGTGGTTAGGATGAGCTTTTACACCGCAAAAACAAGCAGTTAGTAAAACATTATTGAGACCTGAGGGGCCACTGGAGCAGCAGCATTTAAACTCTCTTCTTTCGGGGAGGCTTTTACTGATGGGCCTGACAAATCCTTTTCTTCCCAAGCTGGTTCTTGAAATTTGCTCTAGATTAGAGAAAAGGGGTTAGTCTTAAGGAGTAGAAAGGAACTCAGCTAATGCCTTGCTGGAGCAGTGGGAAGCTATTTTTGTCAGCCAGCCACTAGCTTGACAAAGGCAGGGGGGAGAAAGGGGGGGCTCACAAGCCAAGCAAAAAAACCGATATCAAAATCAAGAGAGCAAAGGAAGAAGCTGGAAGCGTGAGAATGTTGCTGCTAGGTGTGTGCGTGGAGGTATGGGAGAGACACAACGCTCTCAGCGTGTCACCCCTTCCCACCCCACCACTGTTGCAACTCCACAATACTCTGCCTGGATTCAAGTTAGCAGCTGACATTCTCCAAGTAGCCAAACCTCCAGGAATTCTCTCTCTCTCACGCACATACACACAGAGAGAGTAAAATAACAATCCAAAAGCTGATGAGCTGCCTG
Source organism: Rhineura floridana (assembly GCF_030035675.1). Taxonomy (NCBI): domain Eukaryota; kingdom Metazoa; phylum Chordata; class Lepidosauria; order Squamata; family Rhineuridae; genus Rhineura; species Rhineura floridana. Next base: position 43,124,039 of record NC_084485.1, on the reverse strand, counting down.
GGCCAGCAGGTTTGCATTCAGCAACTGAGCCAGGTCACACACACATACAGAAAGGACAGGGGATGCAAGCAGAGGCTCTCAGTCAACGGCCATGTTTGAAGCCATGGCGCATGATGCATAAAGATGAGTCACACAACATGCTTTATGAACTTCCACTGGGACAGTTCATCTGGGGAGTTACCACAGCTTCTGCCAAAGTGATTTCACAGCCAGAATCAGGAGAACCCAGTTCAACATCCCCTTCTGCTTCTTGCTCTGATCCAACAGAAATCTCTTCCTTCCAAGATGAAGGCTGGGATGGTTCTCCCTCACTTGCTCCTTGTGTAACGGCTAGGTAGGTCACATCCAATGCTTCTCCAGGATCATTTACTTTGTCATCCAAAGTGCCCGAGGTCACTTTAATTTTTGCACAGTTGCCCTGTAAAGGTATACCGGTTTGTAGCTCTATCTGCATCCTTGGTGGGTCCTTTGGTGTCTCACTACCAGGACAACCCTCGTAGAAACTTTTTGGGGCTGCATGTTGCTCATCAAAAAGTGGACTGTACATTTCTCCTTGTTCAAACATCCTGATTTTAGAAGCTACAGAGATTTCCTGGTTTGTCTCATTTCTCTGATCAAATGTGCCCCCATGGTTCTTATGTTTTTTAGGTGGGGCAATAGTATCTATGCCACATACTATGTACTTCACTGGCACCAGATCTGGTTTCTTTTCCTTGCTATCAGTGTGTGATTCTTCCCTGCCCTGTGCTGAGGCATGATCAGGATGAGCACATTCTTTGTTCCTTTCTGGTGGCCCAGTCTTATGAGAGATAGCACGTGTTGCCTCAGTTTCTTCTTTCAAAAGAGATTTATCCTGGGATGTTCTTCCTGATTCTGGAGATTTAGAATCAGAAGAGTCAGGCTGGGATAAAATGTCATCCCTGGATGGATGTTTCAAGATGGAGAATTTGTCCTGGGCCAGCCCTTCCACGTCTAGAGTTATATCCTCTGTTTTTTGGAGATTATCTTTGGCCAACTCATCTGTTTCACAGTGTTCATCCAAAGCTGGACCTTTCAATGCTTTCATTTTATCCATAGTTAACCCTTCTGCTTTTGTGCATTTATCCAATTCTTGGAGTTTCCTTTTAGCCAACTCGTCCAATGCACCTCTGTTTAACTCTTCTGTCTCAGAGGATCCATCCGTAGCTATCTTTTTCAACTCTAAGAGATTATCCAAAGTTGATGGTTTATTTTTAGCTGACTCTTTTGGCAGAGTGGTCTTATCTTTTGTCATCTGTTCCACTTCAATACAGTTGGCATTGGCAGCATCTTTCCATTCCAGGGATCTGTCTTTGTCTACAGCTTCTAATTCACAGTTCTTCTCTTTAGCTGACAGTTCTGATTCAAGGTATTCATCCTTGGTAGATCCTTCTGATTTGGTGCATTTCTTTTGATCTTGCTCTTGAACTTCAGAGAATTTGCCCTGAGGGGGCTTGTTTGAATCAAGGCTTTCATCCTGGGCTAATTCTTCTGCTTTTGCATTCTGTGGTTTACATTGCTCTTCACCTGAAATTTCTGTCATACTAGAAAACTGTGGTGGTGAGAAACTCAGGGTGGATTTTGTAATCTCGATAGCTTCCATTTGGAGAAATATTTGACCAGTTTCCGTTTCTTCGAATTTATTTATTTCCCTTTGAGTTCCTGAAGCTCTGAACATCAAACCCACTTTTTCTGTGGCAGTGGCAGTCTCCTTCCTGTTAGATTCTTCTCTACCTTCTTGGAGAGTACAGTGAATTTCATCTGCTCTCTGTTCTTGCTCAAAGAAGAGCTGAGCTGCTGTTTCTTTTGTTGGGGATCCAGTTTTTAGTTGTGGCATTGATAAATGGAAAACTCTTTGCCTGGATTCTTCTATGGAAGGAAATGCACTGGATTCCCTATACTCTTTTGTTCCATAATTAGTTGGCTCCACAGTTTTTTTATCTGGAGTTGATGAATGATGTATGTTTTTACCATCCTCTATATCTTTGTCTGGCAAATCTGATTTTATGATTGATTTACTGAGTTCTGTTTTTCCTCCACCATATGTAGGCAACCTGGATTGGAACTCATCTCCCATGATCTCACCTGCAACTGATGCAAGACTAGTGCTCTTCTCTTTTTCATCTGATATCTCTGTTTGGTTTTCCTGCCTCTCTTCAGATGAGCAGGGTTTTTCTCTATCAGGTATTTCCTTGATATTGTTATCTTTTTTGTCAGCTTCTTCGGAACCCAAGTAGATGATCCTTTCTGCAGCAGAAGATACCATCTTATCACTCAGTTTCACCTTAGCTTTAACAGACTCGGAATCTGCGGTAGTTTTCAACACTTCCTTGTCCAAAATAGCCCTGTGTTCTATTATTATAGTTTTGCTTTCTTCTTTTTGAGATTGTAGCCAAGAAGAAGCATGCTTTTGTCCTTCTTCAACTTGGAAACCTTCAAGTTTGGTACTATTTTCCGTTGGTCTTTTGACATGGCCATTTGGCTGCTCAAGTCCAGCGGAGGCTACTGTCACTGCCCCCATTTTGTCTTTCTGTCCTTCTCTCTCCTCAGGTGTGGTGGAGGCTACTACCACTGCCCCCATTTTGTCTTTCTGCTCATCTCTCTCCTCTGTTGTCTGACTGTCTGTCTCAGAAGAGTGTTTCCTGTTATCTCCCTCATACACATCATCCTCCCATAATGAATCAAAATCTTCTGGACTGGCTATCATTTTGGCTCTTTTGCGAATTTGTGCTTTGCTTTCCTCACTTGCTTGTTTTGCTGCTCCTTTTGGTCCCCCTACTGCAGCAGTCACTTTTGATAAGTCCAAATCCGGTTGCTTCTCTGAAGGACCTGCATGTGCCTCTTCTTTCTGGGTCTCAATAATTTGTTTTAGTGCTAGCTCTTCCAGCTCAGAAGTTTCTCTTTCTATAAATACCCAATGCTCTGAACCCTGCATTGCAATTGGAGCAAGAAGAGTTAGCATTAAACATAAATTACCTGAACAGCTCATCATTAACATGAAACAAGAGTCTTGCCAATATCCTTGTATTAACTAAGCCATATTACTACTACTCAGGAAACAACTTGAGATAGATGCCTGTAAGGAGATGTTTGTCACTGACTAAATGGATGATGAAATCTCAGTAACCGAGTTCTGAGACTGGGACTGAGAACTGAATTTTAAGAGGCAAATGCTTGAAGCCAGAGGTTTACCACAAAACAGTAGCAACATGATCATCATTGTGTGATCCTCACTACTGGATTAAAGATTTGGAAATTCAAGCTCTCATGACCAAAAGACAGAATTCTAGTGTAAGATTTAAAACAGGGAAAAAAAATGGCCAGTTGTTCTACAGCTTCTCATTTACACAATCCCAGTGCAGCTTGATCAAATTTAAATGTATATTTGTGAGAACAATGGGAATTTATTTCGCTTTTAGATATTTAAAAAGTTCATATTCAATGCTATTCAAATTGCTTCTGACCCTATTAATCTTATGTAAACCACTTTGTGAGGTCCACCTGAAAAGCGGCATAAAAATGCCATAATTAAATGAATAATAAAGCTCTAAAGTTTCAAAGAGCTTGGCTAGGAGATGTGAATGAGATCTTAATAGGAACTTTTCAATTATAGACATGTTTATCAGAGAATGCTCTGTTGATTTTTATATCATATGACAGATCTGAAAGCAAGTTGGACAATACTCTTAATATGGGTTTCAATTAACTACATGTTAATTATTCACATATCTAACAACAAACAAGCACAGTATATAATCATATAGAATCACAGAACAGAATCACAGAATAGTTGAAAGGGGCCAACTTCCTCCTCTCAATGCAGGAAACTAAGTTAAAGCATACCCGACAGGTGGCTGTCCAGCTGCCTTTTAAATGCCTCCAGTGTTGGAGAGCACACCACCTCCCTAGGTAAATGGTTCCACTGTCATACTGCTCTAACAGTTAGGAAGTTTTTCCTGATCTTCAGCCGAAATCTGGCTTCCTGTAACTTGAGCCCATTATTCCATGTCCTGCACTCAATATACTTACTTTATAAGTTGATAGGTCAAGTTACTTTAACAAGACTAATAATCTTTGTGTATGTATATCCAAAACCTCCAATTTTCTCTCTAGGGTCTGCATTTTCGCAGGGATGTTTGTTGGGATTCATCATGTCTCAATACATCTATGTACATGAATGATGCACATCATTAATGATGGGAGTGGGAAGAATCCCTTTAACTTACTGACTCAGTAACAAGAGTATATACTGAAAGTCCCGTGGTACCCTGTCTTTCTAGGCTCCAGCAACAGCCTCAGATTTTCTGCACCGAGAGAGCAAATGAAATGGGGCGAGACACTTTTGTAACTTCACATGGTATCCAACCTCTCTAGGAAGACCTGAGTGGAGGCAAACATTTCTGTCCATTTCAGAACTATACCCTGAAACGCTTTCTTGAAGATGTTTACTGGCATTATTTCCTTTCTCCATTTCTGTTTTGGGGGAATTTCAGTTTGGATAGAGCTTCTTCCTAGCAAATCAGGGATCACACAGTAATCACACCAACACCATGTGACCTATCAGATTTGGCTATATGCTTATGTCCGTAAGGGGAAACCAAATGGATTTAGAGTGAAGGCAATGCATACTGGCCCTAACCAACCAGGGATCATGTAGTAAATCTGATGACATACATTCTATGCACATTGCCTCATATAAAGTTGTTCTTTAAAAATCCTTCAATTGTACACACAGGTACAAGTCTGAAAGTTCATACATCAAGCCTTTGATGTGTAGCTTCAAAGGGCTATATCCAACACCACAGCTCTGCTCCAAAACTTGAAATCAAACTTGCTTTGCACCATTGCATTTGAGATTAGAGATGGACCTGTCTATGTATTTCTGGCCTATGCATGTTTTTACCCATAATTCCATTCCTACACTTATCTGCAAACTAAAAATGTCCTCTCAAAACGTTGAGAACTACATTGCAATATTCAGAGAACTGTGGAATCTGTTGGATAGCTAAGTTCCGATCTGCATATTAGTCAAGAATTATGGATTCTGTTATTTCATATAGGAATTTGCAACAAATTCCTCAAGCATCCCTACTACACATCAGACTATTCATACAACAATCAAGGCAAACTACTGCAGTGTTAAATATATTCATCTTCTGTCAGATTTTGAAAAGAGCTGTTCAGCCCACACAAACCATATGAGCTGTTTATCCTATTCTACTTGTGATCTGCTGTGTTTGTTCATGCAAACAAATAGCTACATGATGAGCTTTCCTGCTTCATTTGCAGAATAAATTATATAACTAGAACTGGAGACATTGATTTTGTAATAGCTCTGTCTTTGTGAAAGCAGTTGGCCACTTCCTTGCATGTTCTAAGTCAGTTCTAATTAAATACAGCATTTATAATAGGAATTTCAACAATTAAAAATCCACTTTTTTTGTGAGAAGCCCCTTTTGATAAGATGCCATCTAAACAGATTATTTGCATCCATCTTGAGGGTTGCTAGTTATTCTTTGGCCATGGCAGTAAACAGTGATAAAGGACTGGATCCAGTCCACTTACCTAAGAGTAAGCTCCACTGAATTAAATAGGACTTCTGAGTGGACATGGTTCCATTCGTGCTGTTAGTTAGCTGCACATATGTCCCACTGAAATCAGTGGGATTAAAGTTGTCGTGAGTTCTTTTTCACATCTATTTAAATGGGACTTCCTAAGTGCAACTAACTTAATCTGGATCCAACCCACTGTCCCTTGCACTGAGACCTGACATGGAGTTTTCGATGCCACAGAGTTTTGAGTGTGAAGGCTGTTGAGTAGAGATCAATATGTGTTTGATGTGAAGCCTACAGATGTTACACATATAACCAGGAGCCATAATAACAGGGAAGTGACATTCCTGTGACCATGCCTTTCTGCTTATTCAGATAACCAAACTGAAGTGGTAAATTTATTGTTCCAATGGGATCAGTGCAGAGTTTGACATGAGCTGAAGTGGTTGTGCAATTTCTTCTAGAAACACCAACTTACACGTTCACTCACAAATCCTAGCCAATTATCACAGAGATGGGAAACCTCAGGCCTGGGGGCCAAATGCAGCCCCTCCAGGCCTCTTTATTTATTTATTTATTTATTTATTGCATTTGTATACCGCCCCATAGCCGAAGCTCTCTGGCCCTTGGGACTCTCAACAGATCACACCTCCCCAGACCATGCTCCTCACTGGCCCCGCTTTGCACTCTCCTTGAGTCATTTTCCCTGCCTGGAGGATGTCCTTGAACTTGGATAATGCTTCTTGCTTGCCTGGATAGTGGATAGCAAGGGGTCTGTGCTTGTGCATTTGTGTTGAAATTACCCTGCTGTACAAAGGTAAACCTCACGTTCCTTGCTCTGCCCACTTTTGTCTCTGGCCCTGCCCACCACTGGCAAGTGGCCCCTGGAAGTTTGCTCAGAAGAGAATACAGCCCTTGGGCTGAAAAATTTCCCCACCCCCACAATGTCAGGTTTTGCCTCCTGGAAACCAATTGCTGTGCAGTTTGGCAGCTGCCTAGATTGCCATGCCCGGAGAATAGTTGGGCACCTGCACTTTAGAGATGAATCAACGAAGTTTGATTGCTTGCCTCTCCTTAATATAGTTTCTTAGACTATCTTCTCTTCCACTATCTACCAGAAGACACCTCTGTCACTTGGTCTTGGGCCAAAGCACTGAAGTTAAGGCCTTGCATACTCTTTTAACGATGTCTTGAAAGCTATGCCAGAAACCAGATTCAGAACTAGCATGAATTCTGTCCATGCTCTCCAATCCAACTTAAGAACTAGCTTTCAGAGCGAATTGGTTTGAGAACTATGTTGCCTATATAAACAACTATTGGGTCAGACCACAACATGGCATTTCATTGCCCAAGTTACAAGCCATAACTCTGACAATTAGGACAAGTCACTGTAATTCTGACAACATATCAACAACAGGAAGTTCTAGCCATTTTCTATGCCTACACTTCTACGAGGTTAAGCATCAAATGGTTTCATCTCACTCTGTCCTTGTTATGCTATTTACAATCTACCCAGGATGCAAAAATAAATTTGAGTTAATATCTGCTTTGCATACAGAAGATTCAAGCCCCAGCATCTCCAGATAGGGCTGGGAGAGACCCCCCACTCTCCCCATCTGAAACTGTGGATAGCCACTGCTAGTCAGTGTAACAATACTGAGCCAGATGGACCAATGGTCTGTTCCCAAAAAGGCCTAGGTTTGTCTGTCTGTTTTGGCCAAGTGGAAGATTCAACAACAAGAAGTGTCATGCTGGATTGTGGGTGTCAGCTTCAGAGCTAGGGGCTGGGCAGTGACAAAGCAGCCGGCAGTTAGCTGGGCAATAAATCAGTCAAGGCCAGGCAGATAACGGAGGCCGGCTGGCAAAGAAAGGCTTGACAAACTAACCAGTAGCAGTGTCCAAGAGCATTGTCCAGGTAGGGAAGCAGAGTTCAGAAAGCCAGGGGTCCAGTCCGAAGGTCTAGAGGCTAGCAACGGTGTTACATGCGAGGGGTCACATGGTGTTCTATATTTCAAAAGCATACCAAATATCTGTACCTTTATTTGGTAAAAATATTGCCCAAATGTAATTTCTCATGTATATCCACTTTAAATAGCAGACAGTGAAGAATTACTATTTGGCCTTATCTAACTTCATGAGAAGTTCTGAGGAACATTTTAGGTGGAATGCATTACATGTAATCAAGATAATGTTTTTCCCCCTCATAGGAACATAGGAAGCTGAATCAAGATGTTAGTCCATCTAGGTCTATAATGTGAACAGTGACAAGCAGAATCTCTCCAGGGTTCACATATGAGTCTTTCCCCAGCCCTACCTGGAGATATCAGGGATTGAACCTGGGACTTTTTGCATACAAAACATGTGTTCTCTCACTGAGCTATGACCCTTCCTTCAGATAACCAAGATCTTTATTGCTGAGCAAAGTGATCATTTGGAAGAATAAGAGGCCAAGAGGCACATTTGAATAACACTGATCATCATGGGTTCATGCATATCCATTAACTGGGAACTAAATACATTTCCAATACTACTTTCCATTACAGCTAATTTTCAGATAGTTGTCCTTTTCAATTACTGGCTAAGGACAAATGCATGTTCCAACATTATCCTCACAATCATTTCAAGAGTTTCAACATACCACTGTCAGGGCAATATTCTATATTAACCCCATATCTGCCTTTAACACCAAGAATTACTGGGTAAAATGGAATAACCTTATAATCCTATCTTATTTTGGATACATTCCAAATGAATCCCTAATTTACTGGCCTTTGCTAAATCTGGCTAATCAATTGAAATTAACACTGCAATAATATCCACATCTATTCAGAAGAAAGTCCCACTGAGTTCAGTGGGTTTACTCCCAGGTCAATGGGTAACAGGATTGCAGCCTAAATATTTCTAACTAAAATGAAAGGGAAGCAGGTACAGAAAAGAGAGAGAAATTGAAAGAGTGGTGATAACCTCAGGAGAAGAAACAAGGCTTTTCTGTGTAAATGACTCCATGATTAAAGCAGCTCCATGCTCAGATGACAGATCCTCTGGAGAATCCTCTTCTGACATCTGTTTCAGGAGGGGAAACCCAAGACCCCAAGGCAAGGAGACAGAGAAACAGACAGGGAGAGATAGAGAGACAGACAGTAAATAAAGTAAGGAGCATACACTCCATTCCTGGAGTTTTCACACTCTCATCTTACACTTTTCCCTGACAATTTTTTAACAGGAAAACACTCTTTCCTTCAACATTTGCCTTCTCTGTGCCAGTGAGGAAAGCAATGACCTACTGAACTTGCTTCTCTCTCCTATAATGCTTGAAGACAAAGTGATCCAGCCAGCTTCCATCATAAAGCTTTCAAGTTCAGTCCCAGGCAGATCTTCCTCTTTGACCCAGGAATATTCTGCAATCTAAGAGAAGTGATGGGAGTGATGGGAGTGATGGGAGCAGTCATGGTTGTTTATGCCATGTCTGCCACCATTCACATATAGACGGGTGGGGTGCCTACTTTAAATAGCACAAGGGGTGGGCAGCTAAGAGGAATTCAACCCTCTTTCTCCTCACACCCTTACCTCATTACACTCCTCTGCTTCAGGAACTGCTTTTTTGTTGTTGTTATGTTAAAAAATGAGGTGATGGTACTCATATCTTGGTAAAAGTGCTGTGTGTGCTAGCACAAAATAGCTGCCATGGGCAGCAAAAAAAGAGGTGACAGCACTCCATACCTGTAAGTTCCAACACAAAAAAAGCACAGGCTTCAGGCACTTTTTCCCTAGCTTGGTTCACTTCTTTTATTGGAGCTGAACTGTGAATAAACAGTCCTAAGCAATAGAATGTGGAGAGGTAAGTGGGACAAGAGAGATAAGTGGGACAGGACTCATCACTCCTCATTTATGCTTCCATTTTGATGTGAAAATCAGACCTCCATCCCAGCTTGTGTGCAAACAGGGCAGAAGCATAAGTGATAAACCTGGCTGCCTCAATCAATTTGGCCCCAACACTTCCAGCTTCCATTTGTCCTTAGTTTAGTCCTTGTTCGAACCAAGTTCTTTGAAGCACCAAAGCCTTGCACCATAACAGAATCAGCAATTGTTATAAGGAGCTGAATGCTAGCAGCATATCTGCCCATGAAAACAAATTCCATAAAGGATAAATGCTCACATCTCTCTTTAGAGTTGTTCTACTCCGGCTAAGGCCAATGGTTTATAAACTATTAATTTTGCTTCCCTAAAATCACATGTCATTTTTTTGGGTGTTTCTATAACCATGTAGTTTTCCGAGACTCCAGATTCCACTTTCAAATAACAACCATGGAGATATTTTAGAATCTATTGATGGAAAAGATGGGTGGCAGAATGAAAGAATTTTCTAGCCCAACCTCTCATTCAAGTCTGAACACCCATAAACATACAAACCTTTTCAGCCTTGGCTTTGGTATACCACAAGCATAATAAAGCAAACCTAGAATAAACTCATGACAGTGAAACACATGCTTCAGTCCAACTTCCAAAGTCACAAGGTATGCCAAATGGGTGCTAACTACCTATATGCTCATGTCTGTAAAACTGCTGTCCTGCATTCTCACATTTTCTTTGAAGATGATCAGTGCTTTGCTGTCAGAACACTATGACTTGTAATCATCACAATACTATCAGATTATGCTATCAAAGCTTTTAACATGAATTTGCTTTTTACTTGCTCACTGTTTAAAGCTCACTAACTCCTGGGAGCTTCATGTGGGCCTCAATGCCTCTGAAGCTGCCCATTCTTTCATTCCATCAGAGTTTATAAGCACTCTCCTCTCCTGTGGTTTCCAGCAACTGTTATTCAGAAGCATATTGCTTTCCCTTCTGCTGGTTTCCTCCATAATTATCCTGGCTTTTAAAAGTACTTTCTCCTTCTCCAGAACAATTGGAAGGGGCAGTATTCTCTCTCACTCTCACTCACTCACTCTCTCTCTCTCTCTCTCTCTCTCTCTCACACACACACACACACACACACACACACACAGATTAAAACAAAAACCTTTTAGTTCTGGTTGTACGGCTTGAAGGAAATGATTTGTTTTCCTTAGTTGTCTGAGAACAACTTGCTCTGTTGGTTCATTGTACTAATACCTCCCAACTTTGTATACCTATTTGAGAGTAAGAATCAAGTGTCAAATCCTATGACCCTGAGTTCTGAATAGATCTGAATAGCATTTGGAATTCTAATCTAAGCAAGACACACTGAAAATAGATACAAGGAAGTCTTCATTCTTAATCAATCCAGCATACTTTTGCCTCCGGCCTCACCCACCATCAACTGACTTTGCCCTCTGGCAGCATGGGGATCCTGAGAGATTGCCCCAGAAAGAATGCAGCCCTTAACAGAAAAAGGTTGCCCACCCCTCATTTAGAATTTATGTAAAGATAATCTGGAGAGCATTCCCTTCATGTGGGGTATAATGCAACACCACTTGATAAGAGATGAGACTTCTACAACTCTTCACTGACTGCTGTGTGAACACTTCCTGCTAAGTTCCTCCAAGGGCCCTGCCAACTCTGTCTAAGTTGCATCAGCCTCTGAAAAAGCAGAGCATATGGGAGTCATATTAGAACATTAAAAAGCAACTCACTACGTGGATGATCCTGGAACCATATGATTGGAATGACTCACATGACAAATGGCTTTCACACATTTCAACCCCCTGCATGGAGCTGCTGCCATAAAGAAGCAACTCCAGCAGCTTCCATGTAGCAGATGAAACATTTCAACTAGTTGTAATATAGTCTATGTGACTACATATGTTTTGTTCCTTAGCTATGGCACTTACTTGCAGCGTTCAACATCTATGCCAAAGTCAATATAATGCTATTTTAGGTTTCTTTCAATACACCTGCTACACTACATCTCCCAACTAAATCTTTATTTTGTCCAACAGTTCTTGCCTTGCCTACAGATTGTTCAGTTATATTGCCAAATCTCAAGTTTATGCTGCGTGCTGAGTCTTCTACAATTCACCTAATACAGATAAGACAGGCTGCCAATTGAAGCCACTTGCTATATCAAGGAGGGCATGCACAGAGTCACGTCATCAAATTCCTGAGTATTTGTGGATTTCTAGGGGGCTCCCTTTCCGCCTGGGTATACAGAAAGGAGAGTAGTAATGAGTTGCTGCTAGACGTAGGCTCTGAAATGAAATGTAGTTAGCCTAGTCATGCTTGTATTAAAAGATCACACCTGAGAATGACAAGTACATGGGGTTAATCTTTAGTCAGTGACACTGGCGATCCTGACAAGGCCTTGAATGCACAACATTATCTAGTTCAATATGAGTAGCCATATCTAGGTTCTGCACTTAGAAAAGCCTTCATAACCTTCAGATCACTATTGTGTGTTTCTCTCTCTCTCTCTCTCTCTCTCTCTCTCTCTCTCTCTCTCTCTCTGTGTATAACAAGAATGTGGCAGCTATTCTAGAATAGGAAAATAGGAAGACGCTGGATACTAAGTCAGACATTAGTACATTTAGACCAATGTTATCCACTTATGAATGGTGGTAACCTCCAGGATCTAAGGCAGAGGCCTTTCCCATCACCTGCTATCTGATCCTCCTAACCAAAGGGCCAGGGGTTGAACCTGGGACATTCTGTATGCAGTGTATGATGCTCAAGGTCAACTGAGCTATGGTCTCTTCCCATATACCAGATCCTTGCAGAAAGAGCAGGAGGTGATAGGGAAAAAGAGAATCTCACTGTTAAGACACTGCTTGTATCTTTTCATGGAATTGAAGAAATCACTATTTTAAAGTAACAGAAAGCAGAGCATACATGACATAAACAGTCAAGCCACATAGTGGTGAACAATGTCCTAACCGTAGAGGCTGAGGAGAATTCGAACACAATAGAGATAATGCTACATGACCTTTGATCAGGCCAACTCCAATGTGCTGCAAGTAAATATTATTTATTATTTATTATAAATGGCACAGCTGCATAACCTTGATATGCAACAGACAAAACCTTCACAAAATTAGGGTAACAGCAAAACAAACCTCATTGGCCTTTTCTGGGGTTCCCTTTGGTGTCTCATCCTCATGTTTGGGCGAGGAAGAAGCAGGTGAGGAAGGCAGCCTCCTATCCCGGTCTCTGTGCACGAGTTTGCTGTTAGGTTCCTTCAGGGTTCTCTTCAGCTCATTGATGCTGGCCTGGTGCTTTAGCAAAACATCTTCCGGTTTGTCTAAAAACTTTTGGAGGGAGAGGGGAAGGTAACTACTGAGGTGAGGGTTAGAGGAGGGAACATGAGCGGGACAATGAGTGATGCTTTGTGAGGTGGAAGCTTCACTGAGTTTAGAGCTTTAGAAGCCATATTTTCTGGGAAGTCAAATCTCCACTGCAGTGGAGATGTAATTTACTTTAAGCCACAGTTTAGGATGACTGGTAGGGCTGAAAGACGGGCCTCGCCCCTGAACTGAGTCAGGCATGATCCTGTTTTCCTTGAAGAAAAATCACCAGGGTCTCTTTTGAGTCCCTTTTTTGAGTAAACTTTATAGTAATCTAATCAGAATTCTCTTTCTTGGCTTCTACTAGCCTAGCTTTTTCTTCTTCATTTTATTAGAATGCTAGTCCTTCCAGAGCCGACAGCTCAAGGAGCCGAGAGACAGCCAGATCCTATCCAGTGTTTACAATCTCGTATGGTAATTTCCACCATGTGTTCTCAGAATATCAAGAGAATCAGAAGCCGGATATGGGCCATTTCAAATGGCAACAAAAGGATGACAACAGGACTCTGGGTTTGGCTTGTAATCAAGTTGGGTTCAGCACCAGCATTAAGACTAAGTCATCCCCTTTTATAAAGCTTTTACTGTGGTTAAGTGAAGCTCCACCCATTGGTCTGCGCAAACTGTTTCAAAGAGAGGGAGACCTTAAAAGTTTGCTCCCAACTCAAATAAGAATTTAAGCTTTAATGGTCCTATTCCCCACCTGTAATCTTCTGTTCAGGATAAAAGCTTCCTCCGCATTTCAAGGTTCCATAGAGGTGCCACAAAAACAGTAATTAGCTCCAACTCCCCTCAACCTAGAGCAGCATTTCCCAAACTTTGTATAGTCAAAGCACACGTTTTTCAGAATTAAAATTGGATGCACCCTGAAGGTTTTCTGCAAGAGTGTCTAATTACCTGCCCTCAAAGGAGTACACTCCTTGTGCTTCTGTCCGAGTCACTGTTCTGGGAGTGACTCCAAAATTCAAAGAAGGAAGTCAAACGCAGTGATTTGTGTTTAATGCCATCCCATGCATTTCTATTCAGAATTAAGTCCTAATGATTTCAATGGAACTTACTCCTACGGAAGTGAACATCTGTAGAAATGCAACAGGGAGTCACTTTTGAGGGTGGGTAGTTCTGCCATTGGTACACTGGGACAGAGTGAATAATCCAACCATGGCCAATGCAGAAATGCAACAGAATGATTTGTCTGCAGTGGAGACTGAGTACTCAGGTCCTGTTTTTGGGCTTCCCATCAGCATCTGGTTGGCAGTTGTGAAAACAGGATACTGGACTGGATGGGTCACTGGCCTGAACCAGCAGTGCTCTTCTTACTCTTAAGGAGACAAGGCCAGAACAGCTAGTCAAACAATGATACAGTGGGCATCCTCTTCTGTGAGTGGGCACTTAAAAGGAGCCTTTAATTTATCTTCTGTGACAGACTAGCAGTTCTCTTGCTACAGGCATGTAGGTATGCTACAGAACACATTTGGGGAATGGCTGCCCTAGAGGTTGAGAAATGAAGTATTAGAGCTGTGAGCATCTCTGAATCAGTTTGCCCCTTGCCCCATTCATGTACCAGTTAGGTTGTAAATAAGGACCATAAAGGGTTGCAATATGGAGCATGCAGAAGTAATGGAAAATGAAATAATGTGAGAGCAATAATAGCCGGCGCTGAAGATCAGGTGCTTAAAGAATTGGGTGGGGTGAGGGAAACCTGGGGGGTGGCCAGACAATAAACCAGTGGCTGATAGGGTTTGCCTGTCTTATGACAAACAATGACAAACTAGAATTTTAGCATGATGATATTAGCATGCAGTGGCATTTCATTCTGACTGTGGTTTGTTTTCCAGTTTTGATTCTAGAGCCCAATTCAAACCTGCTAAAATGGACAAAAACTCTCTTGTGATTCAGGCAAATTTAAACAGGCATCCTACAGTTCTGCTCTGGAGGGGGGGAAAGCTGAGGAACAACTCTGCTTAGTAGGATTCATTTGCAAATAGTAAGTTTTCTAACAAGTAAGAACCTTCTTGTTCAAAGCCATGTAAAAGATATTATAGCAGTCTGGCTTGGCATAGGACTTAATTCACCTACCAATTGTCACTCAAGTTCATCGTTCAAAGAAAAACTGACATTGCTTTCTACTGGTTGGCAGGTTAGCTGGTGACTAAACGGAAGCCTCAATTTCAGTTCTAGCCCAACATGGACACAATGATGCAGATGTTCTGACTTGTGACTCAGGAATGTAAATTTTTGTCAAACCTGTATTAAATAAGTATTTCCTACCTGAGGACATCAGGGCCGGAAAATGAAAAGAAGCAGAGACAATGGAACACCAAGAAAACATAGGAAAGAGTCAGTTGGGTGATAAAATATGATGATTTCCTAGGAAGCAAGTAGCTGAAGTGTCCCAGCTACTGCTTGCTAGGAGGGCTTCTTGCTCACATGAACAAGATGAAGAATGACTTACTTAGTGGGATAAAAGATGCTCCCAGAGCAAGTGCATCTTGTATTCCAGTAAACAGGGGCACATACAATGTTGTTTGCATGTTTAAAAGAGGATGAACACTAGGATGCACTGATGAGGCATTAAAAGACATTCCAGAAAGAAAATACCTCCTGCTTGTGCCTTGGGGTGGTTTCTTGTTCCGGCTGGTAGCAAAAAGAAGGAGGAGGGAAGTAACTGGCAATCAAGGGAACTCATATAACACACATTATTCTGAGGTTTTAACTCAGGAGCCAAGAAAAATATCATCAGTAATACAGCATTGGAAAGGGCTCTGTGGGATTTAGCCTTTTTTCTCTGTAAGCTAGGAAATCAGGGATGGCGTGCATCATAAAAGTTTACTAATGAAGATTGGGGAAATAGGGAAGTTCAGAACGTGATTCTTTGGGGAAGAAGGGTGAGGTATTATTTTTTAAAATAACATTAAATCCCATGCCATACATTATGAGCTAAGCCCTAAATTCCAAGAATTCAAGCTTAAAACTGAGTTGGCTATTGGCACTAGCCAGCCCTCCTTCCCAATCCTTCCCCCACCCTCCATCCCAAACAAAGTTACTCTGGTGAAGGGGAATATGAAGGCAGGGAGGGCTCACTAGAGACAAAGAAGGCCTAGTAGGCTTCATCCCTTCATGAGGCAGAGCAGGATAGTTCAGTTTGGAAAGCCTAGTTCTGAATTGAGCCAAGGGGAGTTTGCTCATCACTGTATAAGGGCCACCTCTTAATTCAAATTTAGTGGGCAAAACAGAAGAAGAGACTGGACCTTGGGACATACAACCTCAAAGTTCGTGTGTGTCATGATAATTAATGATGATTCAGCACTTACGTGCATGTGGGCACATATTGCCTAGTCTTGATGCTGTCAAAAGCTATAGTTCCAAATAAGATAGGGATGAATATCCAAATTTACAAAGAGAGGCTTAATATTAGAATGCAAGTAAGCCATTGCCCGCCCACCAGCCAGCAATGTCAATTGTCTAGATGATGGGAGTTCCAGACCATGTACATCTGGAGGACCACAGGTTCCCCAACCAGATATTAGAGCAACAATATTCCAGAGGATGAAGAGCTCTGGTTATGAAGAGCAAAGCTGCTCTTCCCAAAATGCCCCTTGGGGAGAAGCATGGGGAAACTATTTTGTCACAGGAAGCCTGTCTGATATAGATGGAGTGCCTCTGTGACTTCCAGAATATCTGCCTCTGGGCGTACTCCATCTTTGTTTATTTATTTGGGTGACAAGGAGAAACCAGTAATGATCAGTTTTAAATGGCCAGAATTGGAACCCCATCTCTGACTAGCTGAAAAGCTACACTCATAATATTATTGCTTTCACATGGGCCCCTCCTGTTATTAAAGGAGGCCACTGTATGCATCCCAAGAATGGGCTACAATCTCAGTGACAACTGTCCCCAAAGAACACTGGCCCAGAACTAATGGAAATCAAACGATGGAAGCACTGTTACACTTTTAGGAATGTCAAAGGGAGCTCTAACAGTTTCTGGCCAAATGATATGCTGACATTCTCATGAAAAGGGTTCAGCTTAGCTGTTGAGAAACAGTTTACAGGGACTATTTCACAACACAGGACTAGGGAGGAGTCCTCCTTAAATTGGGTGGTAGTGGTAGAAACTAGTAATGATAATACCATCACTTTCAACAGTATCTTAGGCATCACCTAGGAGGAAACTGTGATACTGGGTACCAGATGCAGATAGGGCAGAAACCTCCCTCCAGGTGCAGATCCCCAAAACATGATGCTAATTTTGTACCTTTAGCTCCTTGATTTTTGTTGGAGTGGTCACCTCTTCATCCTCAGCCTCGGACTGCGTCCTTCCTCCATACCTGCGCTCTTCATCTCTCTTGTCTGATTCTGCTCCTCCATCGTGATTCTCACTGACTGAAGCTGGGCGGGAGAATTCTGTGCAGGAGAGTGACAGAGGAACCCTATTTTGTCCCACTGAGACCAGCCAAAAGGAAAAGCACAACTGTTTCCTACAGGCTACTGTACATACAATGAATACTACATCCAATGTAACCTCAAGAGTTACAAAAAAACTGCAGACCCACACTTTCCCTTGCAAAACACCCCACAGGCTCATGATACATACTGCCACAAAACTGCCTCTGGGATTCAAATTTTATCTTTGTTTGACTCCTTGGATCAAGTCCTTGAGAACCCAAGAATATTACTACTCAGCTGCATTGGGCCTGACCATCTCTTGCTTAGCACACTGACTTTCATGTAGTTTAATCATTTATGTGAAACCTTGCTACATCAAAAGAGGCGCCATCCAGTCAAGGGTGGTACATATGGAAGGCAGAAGAGAGGTGTATCACCCACTCTCCCATATTTCAGACCTATTCCTATATAGGAATTCTACATCTCTGGTCAGCTCACTGGTTCCACACACTGACTTGTTATAGTATATAATATATATGCTGCCCTGGGCTCCTTCTAGGAGGAAGGGTGGGATATAAATTTAATAAATAAATGAATAAATAATATTTCTACATAGTAGGAATGCATTACCAAGGCACAAATCCCTTTGCTTAAAATTAAAGGGACAATTGTTTGACCCATGTTGATCACTTTGCTATAGTTATTATGAAGCATGTAAAACGTAACAATAGTAACTGCTCTTCCAATGCACTGCTTTTTGCATTCTCATCTTGAATTCATCCAAGAGCAGATCTTTAAATATTGCCAAGAATGTTGCTGCCTGCCCCCCCCCACAAAATCTGGAGCTCCTGTCCACTTCTAGTTGGCTTCCCAGTTTACAGTAGTGGAAGGGGGCAATGCAGCATTGCATAAATGTGATGAACAAGGTTACTCAATTGTTGTAGTTTCTCTCCCACTCCCCACTCTCTTTGGCACAGCCTTCCATTTCTAGGGCAGGAGCTTGGGGGGGGTTGTTTTTTGCCCTTGCTTTCTGCTTCCCAGTTTGTCAATTCTCGAAGAACCAAAGCTGGGTTGCTTTAGGGAACATAATATTCCTAGTCACACAGGAAGAGGAACCTCTCCAACCACTCAAGGCAAATAACATCTCTTGTCTAGAAGTTGGAGATGGCACCTTGCTCAAGTTGAGGTGCATTAAAACTGCTAATGGAATCATGTCAGACTGGAGCACGGGGGTGAGATCTGTTAATTCTGGAGCTTCTTAATCTACAGTGTACTTTAGCTGAACAGTTCCTGAATCCCAACATTAAAAAAGGCTCACAGCAGGGAACCTCTGGCCCAGGGACTGAATGTGGCCCTCCAAGTCTCTCTCTCTGGTCCTAGGGACTCTCCCCCCTTCTCAGACACACACCCTACTGGCCCTGATGAAATGCGTCCTTGAACTCTTATAATGCCTCTTGATTGTCTGGATGGAGGATAGAGAGGGGTGTGTGAACTATGTGTAGAAACTAGTCTAACATACACAATTCACATGCGTTACTCTACCCACTTTTGCCTCTGTCCACATCCACCACTGGCATGTGGACCCCCGAAGATTTCCCAGAAGGAAATACGGCCGCTGGGCTGAAAAAGGTTTCCTGCCCCAAAGAACAGTGTTTGTGAGTAGCGCCATGGGGAAATTTATGTAATAGCAGTTCTGTATTAACCCTCTCAAGTGATGTGTCTATTATCTATATAATTCTTGCACACTGGTTGGTTTCCCATGATAATATCATTTAATCAGTATTCTCAGTGACTCGTAAGTTTCAGTCACGGGGATCTTGGAGTAGTTATTTTATGTGGCCTGGGAAAAAGCTGTTAATGTCAGCTGTCCTCAAGAACATATGCCAGCATAAGAAGAGTCAGAGAATCATTTCTTAGTAAGCCATACAGTAGGGCCCCACTTACTGGAGCTTCGCTTTCCGGCGTTCCACTAATGCGGCGGTGGGAAATTCCCTGTTTTAAAGCCAGTTTTGTGCTTTTGCAGCATTTTGCGGCATTTTCGCGTGACATGCTCCATTATACTCAATGGGTTCCACTTTACGGCGATTTCCGCTTTACGGCGGCAGTCCGGAAAGGAACCTGCCGTATAAGCAGGGCCCACCTGTATTATGTATAGTGTAAGAGATATTGGATAGAAAGTAGTTTTTCTCCCTCTCACATATAAGTAGAGCCCAGGGTCATCCAATGAAGATGAATCTTGGAAGATCAGGTCAGGCAAAATACTTCTTCACTTAGTGCACTGTTAAACTGTGGAATTTACTACCACAAAATATATTGATGGCCGCCACCTTGGATGGATTTAACAGGGGATTAGACAAACTCATGGAGGATATCATGAAGGATAAGGCCATCAATGACTACTAGTAATGATGGCTGTGTACAACCTCCATTATCACAGGCAGTATGCCAATGAATACCTGTTGCTGGGAAACACAAGTGGGTAATGGTACTGTTGGGCTCACATCCTGCTTGTGGGTTTTCCACAGGCATCTGGCTGACCGCTGCATAAGCCCAGCACCAGCAGGTGGCTGGTTGGGCCCTGGCCCCTCCCACTCCGCAATCTGCCTCAGCTTTGGGTTGCGGTGCCCAGCGACCCAACACTGCCGTGGATTGCAGAGTGAGAGCTCCCAGGCAACACTCTATCTATACAGGTGATGTAGGCTTGAATAAACCCACCCATCCACCACACCTACCTCATGTATCATCGCATCAGCATGTTAGCACACTGTGCATGCATGCCTACCATCACCCAAGATGGCAATTAAGGGGTTGACACCCCCACCCTCCATCTTTGGAGATGGCAGGCATGAGCACATAGCACACTTATGCAAGAGGTAGGTGGGGCAGGCAGGTCTATTTAAGCCCCATGCCACCTGCCTTGGGAGGGGGTGTTGGGGAGTATGATCCCACAGGCCAGGGTCAGGCTAATGCCCAAGGCTCAGTCCTGCCTGATGCCAGCCCTGCTGCTTTCGGAACAGGGTACTAGACTAGATAGGCCTTTGGTGTGATCCAGCAGGGCTCTTCTTATGTTAATAACATAATACTGCCCCAAGAGTCATCTGCCTGTGAGCAAGTAAGAGCAAGGCGATGTGCAACAAAAGCAAAAATCCAGCATCACTACCACAATTGTATGTTATCCCATTGTATGCGTGTATATACCGTGTCTATATCTATGAACATTTTTTTCTGCTTTAACAATGCAAGTTTTCAAATATTTGAAAGAGAATTCTCCTTAAAAGCAGTGGGCACCAATATTTTTGCCCTTGTTTGAGCGCCACTGATAAGAACAATCTCCTGAATGGGAACTGATATCATTGTTACTCCCTTTGTGTTGCATTTTCCCATTGTGGGCAGCCTGGCAATCCACCTATTTCTCTTGAGCCCAACAGCAAGAAATAATAAACTTGCTGTGCTAGCCTACAACCACCCATCACCCCTGTAATATGGCCTCATCCTTTCAACAAAAGCCTTCCCATGCCCACCAGCGAACCAATCTCCCTCCCCCTCCCCAATTTGGGGCATACCTCCATCGAGGCTGCGAGACATGGTGTACCGTTTGCTGGAGGAGCGCTCGAAGTAGGGGGCAGGACGATCGATCAGGGCGCTGGCCTGTCGAGTTTGAGCCTGTGTTCGCCCACTGTAGCGGAACTTAGAGCCCATGACTAGGAAGCCCTTTGGAGGAGGCTCCGGGGACACTAGCCTGCAGAGGGGAAGAGGAGGGAAAATGTGCAACAGATTAGTATCCCATTCAGCAGTAGGATGCAATATACCAGATTTGATACAATGGGAGATTAGGCAGGAAAAAGTTGCGCATTTGATTTTGTTTCACCAGAAGCAGCTTGCAATTAACCCCACAGTGCTGTGAACTCCACTGTACAATATAAGAAATAAAAGAAGTAATAAAAATACAATTAAAAATAATATGAATGTTTAATGTGGACATGCTGTGGTCCACCTGAATGAAACTCACAGACCACTGTCAACCCCTGGACCACATATTGGGAATCCCTGGTCTAGAAACCTAGCCAATCAGACTGCCACGTCCTTCTGTGTAAAGTGTAGAATGGTTCTTACATCTCAAGGCATTAGAACTATAGTACCTCAGCTTCCTAGACCCCTGCTACTCATTTGAAACTATGTGCTTCCTCACCTGATTAATCTACCCCACAGAAACTCTGCTTGCAACATTCACTTACTGTCATATGCATAATTAAACAGGAAAGAACAATTCTAGTTTCCAACTTCTCTTGGTACTTGCAAACACAAAAGGAGGCAATTTGGGACACTTCCATAACCCCACAAAGGGATCATCCTTGTGAAATAAGGCTTCAGTTCCATATATGGCTTTTCCAGCTCTGGTTCCTTTTATCGCTTTTTCCTGCTGACTGTAATGCATTGGATCTGCGTATCTCCGTGTGAATTTGGAGATGGACAGACTGATAAGCATGGGAAATTCCCAGGGTAACATATCACTCCCTGTCACTTGTCATTCATTTATCCTATATAAGGTGGGTGTCCAGACTCCAAGTTTACCAGTCCTTTTGGATTTGGTCCTTCATCCTTCAATGGCTGCAGGAGGAAAGTACAAGTACTGTGTAGATATAGTTTGGATTGTGCTGTTGAAAGGTAAAGCTTGCAAGGTAAAGGAATCCTCAGCAAAATATCCATATCCAAGCAGAGTTGGCAACCCCCTGCCTGGAATGCCCTGCCCCTATCTTTTAACATGGCTGTTCCAAACTTCTATACAGATTTGACCCTTCACTTCAGAAAGAGATCTGAGAAATGAGTAAGAGTAAGAAGATTCTCTACCCTTTTCTGTCTATCCTGTGGGCTGCTATAAACTCACTTTGACAGCCAACCCAATTCCTGTGAGTAATAATTGACAGAGAGAAAACACACATGGTTTGGTCTATCTTCATAGGCAGCAATTTGGGAACAACAATTGCAGCCACGCTGCCCAGTATGTATGTATGTATATATTATTTGATTTATATCCCACCCTTCCTCCCAGTAGGAGCCCAGGGCGGCAAACAAAAGCACTAAAAACACTTTAAAACATCATAAAAACAGACTTTAAAATATATTAAAACAAAACATCTTTTAAAAAAATTTTTTTAAATAAAAACCTTTAAAAACATCATTAAAAAAAGAAAAGGTTTAAAAACATATTAAAAAGCAATACCAACACAGACACAGACTGGGATAAGGTCTCAACTTAAAAGGCTTGTTGAAAGAGGAAGGTCTTCAGCAGGTGCTGAAAAGATAACAGAGATGGCCCCTGGTACAGAATGGACCTCCTGATAAGCTACAGTCCAGGAAGCCCTCACCTGCAGAGCGCAGTGATCCACTGGGTATATAAGGGATAAGACGGTCTTTCAGGTATCCTGGTCCCAAGCTGTATAGGGCTTTATACACCAAAACGAGAACCTTGAACTTGGTCCTGTAGCAAATGGGCAGCCAGTGCATTTCTTTCAGCAGCGGGGTGACATGTTGGCGATACCCTGCCCCAGTGAGCAGTCTCGCTGCTGCATTTTGCACCAGCTGCAACTTCCAGATCAACCTCAAGGGCAGTCCCACATAGAGCGCATTACAGTAATCCAGCCTGGAGGTTACCAGTGCGTGGACAACAGTGGTCAGGCTATCCCAGTCCAGAAATGGCCGCAGTTGTCTTAGCAGCCAAAGTTGGTAAAAGGCACTCCTAGCCACTGAGGTCACCTGGGCCTCTAAGCAACAAAGATGAATCAAGGAGCACCCCCAGACTACAGACCTGCTCTTCAGAGGGAGTATGACCCCATCTAAAGCAGGCAAATGACTAATTATCCAAACTCTGTCTTGCTAGGATTCAGACTCAGTTTATTGTCCCTTATTTAGCCTACCACCGAGTCCGGGCAGTGGTCCATTCAGTATGTGAATTCTCTTTTACCACTATTGAGCAAGAAACAAACTGTCATGCAATCAACAAAGTGCAACATCATTGGGTTTAAAGTGGTTGAGCCGAGCACATGAAAACACTGTTGTTGCTTCTATGGACATAAGGGAGTGAGGTTAAAGGTAATGAAATGCAAATAGAAAAAGAAAAACAAAAGTCAGTGATGATTTCTTAAATGCAATTCTGTATCAACCACAACAAGATTCCTATGAGTAACGCAGAAAACTCAGCACCCCACAACCAGTCAGGATTCCTAACAAAAAACTAAAACTAAAAAAATCCTGGCAGCCAGTCACCCAAGGTCACAGAAATCCCCAGGCAGCACAACCTGACCCAGGAGCTGCAGTTAGTGCAGAATGCTGTGGCACAGTTGGTGACATGAGTGAGACCCTCTCAATACATAACACCTCTGCTCTGAATTCTGCACTGGTTGCTGATTTTATACCAGGCCAAGTTTAAGGTGTGCTTTCCATGTTGTGGCTGCCACATAGTACTTGTTCTGCTCTTATAAGAAATCAGTCCTTTAGTGTGGCAGTACCTACCCTTTGGAACTCCCTGCCTATTAACATTAGGCAGATACCTTCATTGTACTCTTTTCATCACCTGCTAAAATCATTTTTGTTTAGGCAAGCCTACCCAGGCATGTATTATATATTTTATCTGTTTTTAACTCATTGTTCGTTTTATTATTTTGAGTGTTTTTAAATACCTGTCTTTAACTGTTTTTGCTAATAATTTTGTTTTAAATTCCTTCTGTAAACCACTTTGAGGTTTTTTACAATAATGTGGTATATAGTAGGGCCCCACTCATATGGCAGGTTAGGTTCCAGACCCCACCGAAAAGTGAAAACAGCCGGAAAGCGGAACAACTGTAGTGCAGGGGTCTGGAACCTAACCCGCTGATTGCGCTGGAGGAGAAGATCAGCTGTTGAGCGCTACAGCTGATCTTCCCCTCCTCCAGTGCAATCAGCTCGAGCGGGAGTCTGATCGCGCCAGAAGAGATCAGCTGTAGTGCTCTACAGCTGATCTTCGCCTCATCCGGCGCAATCAGATTGAGTGCAGGAGTCTGATCGTGCCAGAAGAGGAAATCAGCTGTAGCACTGTACAGCTGATCTTCCCCTCATCCGGTGCGATCAGATCAAGCGCAGGAGTCTGATCGCACCAGAAGAGGAGGAGATCAGCTGTAGCTCTCTACAACTGATCTTCCCCTCCTCCGACGAGATTAGCTGGAGAGCGGGGAGCTCCAGGCCCCCTCCAGCTGATCGCCCCGCTGGTGCCATATTAGCGGAATGCCGAGAAGCGAGGCCCTACTGTATAAATGTTGTACATAACATACATAAATAAATTTTGGAGTCACTGTGGCTCAAACAAAGGAATCTACCTTATACCAACTCAAGCCATTTGGTACCATTTAGCTCAGTACTGATGACATGGACTAGCACAGGCTGTCCAGGATTCCAGGCAATAGTCTTTTCTAGAAATTGAATTTTGGACCTTTGCATGCAAAGCATATGCCCTACCAATGAGCTACAACCCTTCCCCTGTTTAAAAAAGTATCTTTTAAATTTGTTCTTTTCAATTCACTAATGAATGTAAAACATACCTAGGGCAGATCTACACCATTCATTTAAAGCACATTCAACACACATTTGAAGAACATGAAACACACTACAGAATCATGGGAACTGTAGTTTGTTAAGGTTGTTGGGAACTATAACTGTGAGGGGGAAACTACACTTCCCAGGATTCTTTGAGGGAAGTCATGTATTTTAAATGTGAGTTGGATGTGCTTTAAATGTATTGTGTGGATCTACTTCATAAACTTTTCCTGCATGTAAATAGTTTTAATTAATTTTTAAAATGGAAATGAGCTATAAAGTTTACTGGGTTACCATGGTCTACTCACCATCTTTCAGCCTATCTGCCCCTCAGGATGAAAGCAACAGAGGGGAACCATGAACACCCCAAGGAAGAAGGGCACACTTAAAATGTAGAGGACATAATAATATACAACTACTGTGTGAAATCAGATACTTATTGGGGCATAGTATGAAGAAATATATAAGCATGATTGTCAAAGACGTTTATTATTTACACAACCTATAAAGATATTTGTAGTGCAATCCTATGCATGTTTACTCAGAAGCAAGTCCCAATGTATTCAGTGGGGCTTACTCAAACAGGGAAGCGTGTACATGACTGCAACCTCAAGTGATAAGGAACTTCATTCACCCAACTCAAAATTCAGAATCATGCCACTTTAAGCTGTTTTGCAACTGTTTGTACTTGTTTTACAGTTACTGGATTTTAAAGGGATTTATTCCTTATTGTGAGTTGCCTTGGTTTCCAGGAGTTGTTGGAAAGACTCCATATATATACACACACATTGGAGATATAAAAATACATATACCCTATATAACAGTTTATTGTCAAAACCAGTTGGTCATTGTAGAACATTTTTTAAAAAATCAGTATTAGTTTCCTACATAATAAAAGCTGTGATACCTAAGTAAGCCCTGCCTAATTGCTTTAAAAATAGGATTGGAGAGAGACAGAAAGATTTACAACACAGATGCAATTCTTTGCTATGTTCACTCAAAAGTCCCATTAATTTACAGCACAATCCTAACCATGTTTACTCAAAAGTAAGTCCTATTGAATTTGATGGGGTTTACTCCAGGTATGTGGGATTAGCATTGCAACTTTACTCCCAGAAAAGCGAGTATAGGATTAAAGCTTCATATTGCGAAGGTTTTCAAAACAGTGCCCTCTTCAACAACCCAGGAAAATTTAAACTTGTTTGACTCCTGTACACAAGAGAGAAAAAAGACTGAAAGCCACTGTATATACTTACTCAATTTATGAGATGTTCAGATAAACAGGAAAAAACAACATTTTCTGGCCTTGCAAGGGGGTCTAGGCACTGCCTGGAGGTCAATAAATCACAATCCTGGCTTATTGGCTACAAACCTGAAAAAGCGGGGTTAGAACAGCCAGCTAAGATCTCCTTTAACAGAAGTTGGGGGGGATGTTTTGGTGTGTATCTCGTGGACCAGACCACTTAGAAACTTAATTTTTTAAAAAATGAAAGCTGAAAGTCCGGAGATTAAGGTGAGTCACTGGAGAGGACCCCAAAAATCCAGAGTCCTCAGGTGAAAACAGGAGACCTGGCACCCCTAGTTGGTGCTTATAGGAGACCTGCATATGCTGAGGTTTGGAAACAGACATTATAGCTACTCTCTAGTCTGCTGAGATATCAGAAATTATTTTGTAAAGTATTGTTTGTTTTTTCATGGTCCAGTCACCCAGAAGCCTGGGACCCAGGGATTTTGTCTCCCCTGCCCAGCTTCCTGAAATAAAATGGTTTTAATCCGCTGCTTGAAACTCAGCAAAATATCCAATTTTATCCTCACAACAACCCTGTGAGGTAGGTTAGGATGGGGGATATTAGTTGGCCCAAAGTCAAGCAGAGAGCTTCAAGGCTGAACAGAAAACTGAATGCTGCTTGGCCCTTTCAAGCTAAGTCCAGCACTCAATCCATCAACAAATTAGCTTTCTTCTAAAATGCTTATGTATGAGGCATATGAATCAAGCCATTCATTCTTATCTAATCAACTTGAATAGCACAATTCAACTGCTTTGGTGAAGTAGCCAACTGGAGCAGGAAATGTACTTCTTTGGGGCGTGTTGGTTTTTAGAATCTTAACGAAATTCTTTAAACATTCTGTCCACCGATGCCTAAGATGTTCCTAATCATTTAGAATTAACTTACTGCAATCTGTAGCAGGTTTTACCTGAGCCAACTTGTTTACATGTCCCTTAAGAATTTCCTGGGATGTTAGTATCTGGAGTGTTGCATAGTTGGATGGGAGTCATAACTAAACAGGCACACAGCAAACATAAGGGTTGCATATGGGTCTTATGGTAGCACATTTTGTTGGTTTAGCATGCAGCCATCTGCTGACACAGCTCTTTGGAGGAAAATGCATTTACATTGCTGTAAATATATCCAGTTAGTAGGCTGTGTTATTCTGACAACATCTGCTTCCAAACCACCTTTAAAGGACTTTAAAACCACCCTTTACTGTGACTACAGCAGACTTATATAAAGCAGAGGCAAGAACACACAATGTCAATGGCATGCAATGCATTGGGGCTGAATCCAGGAAGAAAACAAAAGGCCTACTTCCTACATTGAAACGTAGACTAGGGTTGCCATATTGCCCAGTTAGCCGGGTTTTACCTGGATTGTAGCCATGCTGCCCAGTGCCTGCTTATCCCATTACAAGGCCCAGATTCCCAGCTTTCATCTTTTTAAAAAAGCAAGTCTCTTGTGGATCCAGAGATACAAGACAAAATGTGGAGGCAGTTTTCTGTTCATTTTGTGAGAAATCAGCTTACTCCTGCCTTGCATTGTTCTTAGCCAATGAGGGACAGCACTGTCCTGGGAAAATCAAGAAGTTTACCCTGCTGCATATGCAGAATCTAGCAGTTTAGAAATCTGCACATGCTCTCCTTCATCAATACAGGCAGCTCCACCCCTTACCCATAGACTTTCTAGTTGTGTCAGCAACATGAAGCAGCCTTCACCTCTATTGCCTTTGTGTCTCAGGATACGTGTCTTAAGTGGTGAATGCAATGGGAAGGTCTCCCTGCCATCATGAAGGATGGAATAAAGGGGTTTGAATCCACCAAATGCTCCCTCCCTGAACAAATACAAATATAACAACAAGGCTCTCTGTAGAAAAGGCTGAGGTATTAGCATTTGCATTTTTTGGCCCTGCCCCCACCTGTTAATTGGTGCTCACTCCCAAGTAAAGTTGTGTTGGAATACTGCTGTGTTCATCCTGTTGCCTGGCAGAGCCTCTGTTCAGCAATTCAGAAAAGGCTAAAAAGTATTATTAATACATTTCCTTCTTCAAAATGACTAGCAGGCATCTCCCCACCAAAGATCACCCTACTTCATTTCCTCCCCAGGGATGGATGGATGGATGTGTGTGCGCACGCACGCACACACACGAGAGATTCTATATATATTCAGTGCAGTGGGGAATGCAACCTCTCTCACCCACTCAAATTAGCCTGCCCAGATTTGTGGAACTGGAATATGGCAACCCTAACATAGACTAACTTAAGTGTGTATGTTTTGGGGGAAGCAGAGGGCTCTATATTTCTTCAAACTTCCATCCAGTTGATCCAGTCTACTGGCTAGCAGTGGAGAATCATACCTATGATATTCAAGCCCTAGTAGACATATACAACTGGATGCATTTCACTCCCACTCCAATAGGTCAGAGGCCAGCCATTCTATAAGACTGGAAACAGGCAGTGGAGGCTGGTGGCTCTGATCTCAGTGGGGCAGTGAATCCACTCCAGGTTTGAGTCCGAACTTGAAAGTTCAGACTAAAACCCAGAGTGGATTTACTGCCCCACTGACATTGGAGCCATCAGCCTCCACTGGAAAGTGATGCCTCAAGTCAGAGCATGAGACTGCTCTTCATTAATGCTCTAGTGGTTTTCTCCCAATCAGTCATACTCCTGATCCCTCATTATGTTCCCAGGTCCCATTTATCTGTCTTTTTCCCCAACAGCCTTATTGAATCTAGTTTACTTTATGACTCTGCCTATTGACTGTGGCTTAGATTAATGGTTCTTGCCAGCTATAGACTAAAGTCTTGCACTTGAAGCTTTGTTAAATCATAGTCGAAGCAGAATTCTGACACAGTATCACTTCTCTATATTGCTTTGTTATGAGCTACAGGGATGGGGTGTTTGTCCCCTGAACCTCTCTGTCTTTCTCATCTGCTTCCTCCCACCCCCAAAGGAGGCAGCTTTTGCTTTGGGGATGTCCTGACTGCAGAAGATTCTGAGAACATGCAAATCAAGCCTCTCTTGCACTGTGGGGAAGCCTGCCTAATGTGACACTGAACCCCACAGCCAATCAGACTTCATTTTTGTTGTCTTCTAAATAGACAAAGCTTCTAACTGCACCTAGGGATGTTTTGCCAGCTGCTTTGCAGTGACTGTTAAAATGAGAAGGATGACCCAGGAAACCTACAGGGTGAAGTATCTGAGACTGTGGCTTGATGTATAAAACATTGGTCTGTCAGGATAGTAAATGTTTCAAATGCAGACATGCAGAAAACCTGCAAAGTGTGTCACCAGGAGAATATGGAAAAAAGGATGCCTCAAAGCCTTTGCTCTTTTAATAGAGCTCAAATGCCCCTGGAAAGTGTCCCATTCATCGGAGGTGGAGGAATGGATACATAGGGACAACTGCTTGAAAAACAGTGGCTTACAGAGTCATAACCAGTTCTAGTTATACCCTGTGTGTTAAAATGAATAAAAATTATGTTATTCTGAAGAAGTTAAACAGATTTGCATATATTTGCTTTTGCCAGCCATAAGGCAAAATAAGACACTACAGTAGGGCCCCGCTTTTCGGTGCCCCACTTTTTGGTGTTCCGCTAATACGGTGGCACCAGTGGGGTGATCAGCTGGAGTGGAGGGAGCTCACTCGCTCCAGCTGATCGCTATCAGCTGGAGCGTGGCAGCTGGAATACAGTAGGGCCCCACTTTCCGACAGTTTTCGCTTTTCGGTGGGGGCCTGGAATGTAACCTGCCCTATGAGTGAGGCCCTACTGTACACAGAGCCTTGAAACACACTCTTGCCTAATGGATATCCTAGTTAGCCCACGTCCGGCTTCTGAGATTTTACCAGGCACTGCTTCTTAGCTCATGCTTTAAACAGGGATGTTAAGATTTTTAAAATACTGAATTGATACTTGCACAAATTGTGCACAGGCATCACATATACATTCCTCTGCATAAAAACATCGGTCCCTAACCTTTTTTGGGGCTGGGGATACTTTTGGAAATGTAAGAAACTGTCATGGGCACTTCAAAGTACCCACTGCTTAGAAGAAAAACTGGCAATGCTCAGAAGTCCTTCTCCCCAACAACAGGCAATATATATACCACACCCCAAACAAACGAATCACAGACCCAAAAAAGGGGGGGCAGGCAACCCTTCCTTCTCCCAAAACCAGACAACGCCTACAACCAACAAAGTGCCAAAAATGCAATTTAAAAAAATGTGGAGGGAAAAGGGCTCATGGATGTCAAATGGCATGTGTTTTCTGGGAAGCCACTTACAAGTGTCAGCCTGCAGATGTGTTTACAGACCTCTTTCCTTTCCTCATAGTTTTGGGGACACAAGTGGAAGGCTCATGTAGACCCACAAGTGTCTGGAAAAGCTCACTTGATGCCATTAGCACTATCTCTGCCCTCCCTACTTGATCAGAGATGGCAGACATAAAGCTGGTGCTGTATATACAATTAGGTGTGAAGCACTGCAAAGCAGGGAGGCAACCATGACATTTGCATGTTTTCCAGTTGATGGCTTTATACACGTGTATGTGTACTGCAACCTGTCTCCAGCACCATAAATAAGTGATCAATGTTTCAGTAGAGTTAAAAGGAAATACTGTTATACAGAATTAGCCTTCTTCAATCTGATCACTAGCTAAAGGCCAGTTTGTATCTAGCATTTGGCAAGTGACATGCATGTTCAACAGCTCAGTTTACCATTATCTACTTATCTGAACAGCATAATACCCAAGGATGAAACAGAAGCCATGCCATAGATCAATTTCCACAAGCAGCACATGAAAACCACTCCTTTGAGCGGGGATTTATGACCAGGGATACTGCAAATGTCTCTTCATGCTCAAACAAAGCACACTGCGCTCTTATGAGCTGTTAAAAGCTCATATCAGCAGCTGAATGTGACATACTAATTGGCTCTTTGAATATTTACTGAGAAGATACAAATGTACAGCATCTCATCAGACAGGTAATATGCATGGCTTCCCCTTTCTTGACTCGTAGCCAGGGTTAGAATAAAAAAGTCACAGAGGCCCTGAGTGGAACCATATCTGGGGAACTAGCAATTCCTGGACAGTGAAATTGCACTTTTGCCCTGATGAAATTTTTAAACACATGGAAGTCTGACAGAACACACAAAACATCCTTTTCTCCCTCCATCTTGCCCCATTCCTTAAACTGGCTCAGGTTACATATTCTATAGCTGGAAACACGACTGCTGTTCCCTGTGTAAGCTATTAAGGCACATCAATGCTCTAAGGGTTTTTTCTGGGGGGGGGGATGTTTCATATTTTAAAAAAGAAATCAAGGAGGAACCACCACATCTGGGTATGCTCAGATTACCATTCCACAATATGGATCACATCTGGCACAGACTCTATTCTACAGGTTGCTTAATAGTTAATCAAACTCTGCTTATAAATGCCTTTAGGTTTCCAGGAGGGCTGCAATATATCGCTACCTTAATTTGTTTTCACAACAACCCTGTGAAGCAGGACAGACTGAGCGAGAGAAATAATTGTGCAATGCTTCATGCACTCACATAACCAAATCTCTCACTCTTATCTGTAACACCTCCTTGTAGAGAACATAACCTTCATAATTTCACCCTGTCTCACCTGAAGAATGTGTGGTGTTCAATGCAAACTTTCCAGAGTCTCTTGGCTGAGCGGTGGTTCGGTAGCTTGAAGCCAATAGTACTCTCAAACTGCTCATACTGAAAATGCAGGAAACAAAGACCACACATTATGACCAAGAATCAAATCAGCCCCTACCAATTTCCCTATGGAAAGGAAGGAGAGAGAGGTAGAGAGGCAGGCACCAGCAAAGACCAACATCAAGGCCTGCTCCAGCTGAACAGTTAGTCCCCTGTTCATCTAGCAGGGTCAAGTGACACCAACTGCCATGTGAGAGGGAACAGCTGACTTTGGGGAAGGGCTATCTCTCAGTGGTTGAGCATCTGCCCTACCATGCAGAAAGTCCCAGATTCAATCCCTCCAGGTACAGCTGGGAGTGTCCCCTTGTTTGAAATCCAGGAGAGCTGCTACCAGTCACAGTAGACAATACTGAGCTAGATGGACAAAGGGTCTGACTCAGTATAATGGCAGCTTCCTATAGTTCTAGGTGCTGGCTTCTGTCTCAGTGGGGCTGGTTGTTTTGCTCAGTTTTTGGTTTTTAGCATGTGGTTCTTGGTGTACCTTAGCCACTGTGAGAACAGACTGTGCTTCCCCCTCTGATTGCCTCTGCCATGGACACCCAGCACAAAGATCTCCTTCCCTGTCTCTGAGTTCTCTGTGAACTGCAGAAAACTGAAAAGGTGGGTGGAGTCTTTCACTATGCCAAGAATGCGAGACACAAACCGTTTCCCCAAGTCCTCTGGCACCCAGAGAGAACTCAGGGAATGGATGAAGCATCCATTTAGCACCAGAAACCATGAACTGCAGAAGGAGAAGCAGGAGGGAGCAGTTCATTTGAACACTAGCACACTCTGAGTGACTAGGGACCTGATAAAGCAAGGGACCTGATTGCACAAGGTCTTTTACTCACATTCAAGTGAACGTGAATAAAAGTGCCCTGCACACCTTCCCTATTCAACATGGGGATGCTCAGGGGCACAATGTGTATGGACATGTACACAGGCACATTAGGCATGGGGCTTGCATGCACCCATCCTCCCATCCTATGACGCAGTGTTTACAAGTTCAGGAAAATGTTTGAACATGCCTTTTGTGTGTAAAGACACTAAGGGAGGGAAAGAGAAAAAATCTTCTCATTTTGCACCAGGCTTCAAAGAGAACAGAAATTATGAGAATCCTCTGTTTCTGTTTTTCCAAAGCTTATTGCGAAGTGAAAGACCAACCCCATCCATACCAGAAGACTCAGGGAGGGGACAAACCAGTGGCAACCACAAAAGAATAGTTGACTATTAAGCCAAGCCAAAATCTGTGGACCTGTCAAACACTCATTACCCAGCTGAGAAAACTGATTTTTCTCATGTTCAGATTCTCCCCAGGAATTGATTCATGAAACGCCTTCTAAAGAGTGAACTTCTTTCTTTCTTTTTTTTCTTTCTGGACAGGAGACACTTACCTCACCAGGTCGAATTTTGATGTAGAAATTACTCCTTTTATATGAAATCTTGAGGATCTTGGGCCAGGCAAAACGGTTTATTCTCAGCCTGTCCCTATAAATGAGAAGGCCGTTGGCACAAACACCCAGCATGATATCAATGCCTTCTGAATCCTGATCAGGAACCACAGCAGAAAATGAGAGAGAGAGTGTTGTATTAGTAAATGTGTCAGAAAAAAAATATTTATCAGTACAAAGCCAGGAGGATATTCAGAGCAGATTCTCAAACTCTGCTGGTCAAAGCCAAAGTATTACACTGGTAAACTGGAAATGAAGCATAGAAGGACAGGCCAATGCATCTCTCTCCTATATTCCAAGTGAGCTGCTGCTTGCCTTTATCACAGTCTGACTCATACATGCCAAAAATGTGACTCTGGAACTGGAAAAATACCATCTGACCAGCCACACATTGAGGAAACAGTCTCCCCTGGTAAGCCATGTCTCTGGTCATGACTCTAGGAAAAGGAGATGTGTCTTCCCAGCTCAGGCCTGAGAAAAGGGGGGTTATTATGGGGAGCATCATGAAATGCCATTCTTCTTGACCATCAGGGATGCTTAAGGTATGGGCTATCTTGCTTTAGGGGGGTAGACCGCATGGCACTGCATGCCTTCTATTATTCTAAATGCTTGCAAAAACAGGTTGTGGCAGTCCATGGCTAGATCTTTTCCCCAAGCTACTACAGCAAGCAAGAGATGTTTGTCTAAAGCATTTAGGATACAGCAACAGAAATAAGCAGCAGCAGGTGAAGAGAACTGCAGTGACTAAAGCACCACGGTGAGATTTAAAGGTATATTTACCATTAGGAGATTAGGAGATGAAGAGGATCTTGTGCTCATCTTGTAAAATGAGCTTTCTGCTCATGGGAAAAGTCCTGGCCAATGGCACAGCATTTGCTTGCCAAATATATTACAAAGGGGGTGTTGGAGGCATCCTCCCATGTGTTCTAATCTTTCAACAGGTTCTACACCAGAGGGCAGTAGAGTGCTGTTGAGCTTACTACTAGGAAAGAGGTAGGCTCCCAGACTTGTGGGTCATGGGTTACAGTGCTGTTGTGCTTGCAGAGGCCAAGGCTGTGAACTAGTCACCAGATTAAAGCGTTTCCACTAGCCACATCTGAGGGGGAACCAGTTGATCTGCTGATAGCTGAAATCTCTTTGATGCTGAATTTAAAAAACCTGCACTCAAGCTGCTCCCACCAGGTTTTACAGTAAAAAACTAGTGTTGTGTGCCCCTGTTTTCAGAAGAGAAAGGTGGAGACACACTGGAACCAGCAGAACAGTGAGTGTGTTTCTACCCCAAGTCTGTGGCCTAAAATTCAGTGCCCTCCATCTTCTAGCAGCTTCTCTGCCTCTTTTAACACACATGGAAATTTGCTAGAGAGCACACTGGTGAGATTTTGCATTCCATTAGCTCTGGTTTTTAAGGGATTAACTTTACCACATCAAGTGTGGTTGCTGCCTGTAAAGCGTAAAACTGCTCTAGATGGAGAGGCTGCAAGATCATCATCCTTGCAGCCAGATCATACATGGATACGGAAGAGGAAGGAGAAAAGTTGTGAATGTAAGAAATAAAGGCAAGAGAGGCAATAGAACAGAAAAACAAGACCCATGATACAAGTTTCAGAGGGTAGCTGTGTTAGGATAAAGGATAAAGTATGTAGGAAACTAAAGACAGATGACTACTCAGAGTTCTTTTTACCAAGAATGGTGTGGTATGTCTTTCCTAAAAAAAAAAAAAAAAAAAATCAGCTGCAAAAACTGTGGAGAAATCAACTTTCATGAAATAAAAATTTCCACCTTTCACTTGTTACAGAAAATGCCCCACAATATTTATTTTTTTATTTTATTTTATTTATATACCGCCCTAAGCCAAAAAGGCTCTCTGGGCGGTGTACATAGAGGATAAACAAGAAAATATATGAATAGAACAAATACAAGAAAATCAAAAAGCAAAACAAACAAAGAACAGAAACCAAACAACATCAGAACATACCAGCAATATTACTGCCTGGTGCTCCTAAAGCTAGAAAAAAGAAAAAAGACAAGAGGGTTGTACCTAATGTTGTTGTTCTGCTCATGTAATGGAACTTCCTCTTCCTCTCCCATGCACACACACACCCCGTGTGTACTCAAAATCTGCTCAAGAGAGTTGGAGGATGCTCTGGGGCAGATTTGGGGGGGGGCAGGGAG
Organism: Rhineura floridana; assembly: GCF_030035675.1. Lineage (NCBI taxonomy): Eukaryota > Metazoa > Chordata > Lepidosauria > Squamata > Rhineuridae > Rhineura > Rhineura floridana. The sequence continues at coordinate 43,088,659 of NC_084485.1, read as the reverse complement.
AGGAAGGAGAAGGGCCATTGCATGAACAGAATGCCAATGGGGTAGCATTGGATACCAACCCTCAAGCCCTAAACATTTGACAGCGTGTATCAATCTGCGCCACCCAACATAATGTCATGTTTACTGATAGAAAAATGATGGTAGTGCCTCATATTCTTAGGCGAGTCTTAGGGAAATTCACCAAACTGATATATCATGTGCATTTGTGCAGAATTTGGCCTGGGGTGAACAGACAATGTGATCGTTTCTGCAGACACAGAGCTTGCAACCCAACCCACTTTGAGGGCATATTCACACATTCAATTCTTTAGCCTAAGAACATCTAAGAATTTTAAGTAGACTTGCAGTGCAATCTTATGCATGTTTACTCAATAGTAGGCCCCACTGAGTTTAATGGAGCTTACTCACATTGTGTATAGGAGCTTACATAATGTATATAATCCTACACATTGTGTATAGGATTGCAGTTTTTTACAATTGTAAAATATGAATACAACAAATAGAATCATACTTATCCTACTGGGACATGTGGCAGAGAGGTAGGATTGGGTGAAGTATTGTGTTGCTATGGAATGATAGTCCTGAGTGCATAGTTATCAAGGCAGGGGTGGCTAATCTTTGTCAGCCCAGGGACTGTGTTCTCTTGTGGGCAATCTTTCAAGGGCCAGATGCAAGAATGGGCAGAGCATAGATGTGACTCTTACCACCGTACAGTAGCTTATATTCCAGCCATACAAAAGTCAGAGGGGTGTGTGTGTGTATATATATAGAGAGAGAGAGAGAGACAGACAGAGAGAGAGAGAGAGACAGAGAGAGAGAGAGAGAGACAGAGACACAGACAGAGACACAGACAGAGACACAGACAGACGGACAGACGGACAGACAGACGGACAGACAGATGGACGGACAGACAGACGGACAGACAGACAGAGAGAGAGACAGACATGGCAAGCAACAGGCATTATAGCAGTTCAAGGATACATTCCAGCCATCCAAAAGCACCACAAGGGCCACAGAAGGAGGTAGATTGAGAAAGGGGGATGTGGTCTAGGAAGAATTCCAAGGTCCAGGTAGACAGGCCTGGAGGGCTGCATTTGGCCCCCAGAGCTTGAGATTCCCCACTGCTGAGACAAGGAATCACTTAATTTTTTAAAAAGGGATGCGTTTTCAGTTTTTTTAGATTGCCAGCAATGTGGTACTGTGCAATCCATTTCAATGACTACCTTTTTCAGCCTGTTTTGTGAGTGCTGAGCATTCTTACTGGTATTTAAAAGACAGGAACACAGTACAGTTATATGCAGATAGTATAGAGGTTAAGGCAGGTCTCTGAAGAGAGAGAAGAGCTGCCTGCAGAAAACCTCAGGGGCCAAAGCTTCCTCACAGCTGTATGCTTCCAGTCCTCTGAATCGTCAAGTTCAGAGTACCTTGGCATGATGCAGGTCAACTCCATACATAGAAAGCTTCTTGGCATTCTCCAGGAAGTGAATTTCTGCTTCTCCAGGTGTCATGCCCCTTTGAAAGAAAAGAGAGAAATGGCAGCAATGTAAGCAATCAGTCACTGATAGTTGGGCAAAAGGATGGTTTTTTCTCTAATAGGGCTTTTATATGACAAGGACACAAAGATATAGGTTGCAAAATGCTATTTGCTTCAAACACCATCAGAGGTCTTGCTTGATCTCGGTACAGACTATAGAAGGCAAAAACATACATACCGGTAAGTCTTGTGCAGCTCCATGATACGCTCTTCCAGCTCTCTAGTCTGGTTTGGAGCAAAACGAAGCTCGCCGACATAATTGCCCACATGTTCCTCAACGTCATAGTCTCCCAGTTCAGCTTGAACAGCATAGGAGCCTAGCAGTGCATGCGTAACGAAGGAGCATGGCAGGCGCCCACTGATGATGTCCGCTCGGAGCTGCAGACACAGGTAGTATCTAGGGAGGGGAAGGTGTCAAGCAGTTGGAGCATCCACAAGGAAAGTGGGCAAGAAAACAGTAACTCTCTTGCAGCCATTCAGTAAGGGATGGACCATGTTTTTAATAAGGCAAGCAACTTGTAACCTCCAGCCACATACAATGGTCCACTAGGGCAGGAGTGACTAACCTGTAGCCCTCCAGATGTCACCAAACTACATTCTCATCAGCCCCACTCGGAACGGCCAGTGGTGATGATGCTGGGAATTAGGCACTCCTTACTAGGGGTTTGCCAAACGTCATGGTTTTGCTGCTGTCTGGGACTGCAGTCACAATTCTGGTTTCTGAACAAGTGTAATACTTGGAAAACTTTTAGATGCAAAAGAGATATCTGACATCAAGCCATGAGCTTGATAAACGTCCAGAGTATGTGTTATTAAGGAGCTGACAAGCCACAATATTTCCAACAAGGAAATATTTGGAACTAATTTCCCAACACTGCCAATGCTTGTTGCAAGCACAGGTTACCTTCTTCTGACACTCAAGACAGGTATGTGGTGGAAGCAAGGGATCACATCCATTGTTTCCCTCTGCTTCAAGCCCCGCGGGAGCAAGTGATTACTAAGACCAGCCTTCCCCAACATGGTGTCCTCCAGATTCAGATGTTTTGGACAACAATTCCCACAAGCCCCAGCCAACATGGGCGCTATAGTCCAAAACATCTGGAGGGCACTAGATTGGGGAAGGCTGATTAAGATCAACTCCTTCCTTCTGGAAGAATGTATCATGTTGCTTCCCTTCCAGTGGCCAATATAAGTGGTGGGGGTGGGAGCTGGGGAACAGTCATCCTATTCTGTTGCTCTCAATGTTTGATGCAAGTTCTTGGACTAATCCCCAGCTGCTATTATTTCTCCCAGTCATCACCAGCAGAAATCAGCCAGCTGCCAAGGCGAGTGGAGGCAGGGGCTGACTGAGGGGGGTCTGCTCAACATGTTCCCTTCGTAAGAGGGCACTGTGCAAAACAGTCCTGAGTGGGATCAGCTTTTACACACCTTGTGATGTCCTCTGTGAGCTGGGCAGGGTCTGGTGGGTAAAACTTGACAGTGAAGGCAAAGTTCCAGGGGCCACCTGAGTAAAGGAGAAAGGGGGAAATATGAGGGAATATCCATACCCAGCTGAGGCATCCATTTCTTGTGTCTTTCACACATTCACCCATCTCCAACTGTTGTTTCCATGATTCAGGCTGCCTCACACTCTCTCAACTATGTAAGGAAACTATTAATGTAAGGAAACCTGAAGAAGACTCCTCAGAGTCAGCAGGGATCACTGCTTGACTGAATGCTCACAGCTGAGGCAAATGGCAGGGTGTGCTTGCCTGCTAAGACCTACAACACAGTAGTACAGCCTCTGCCACACAAGAGAGGCCACAACTTACAGTTGCCATGGAAACAAGCTCCTGTTCCCCGGAGGGCCTGCTGTTAGGGAAAGACCTCCTGCAGCATCTGTGCAAACCACCGCACAGCAAACCCGCCCAGTATCTTGTTATTCTAGAAGCCAATTCCCAACAGCGAGATTTCTCCTCCTCGTAGAACTGAAAGGGAAAGGGAGCTCATAGCACCAAGGACCTAGACCCAATCACCACACTTTCCTGCCTATTTATTTCAGAGTAGGGAGTACCACTTACCTTTCCTCAGCCTTCCCCAACCCACAGCCATGGCCATGGCCATGGCCAAAAGGTACAGGCTGTAGAGGGCTATTTTGCCTGATCAAAGTTGCAAAACTAAAACTGTTTGGCACTACAGATATCTTTATGTAGCATACCAGCCTTATGGCACATTTGGGGAAGGGCTGTAGTTCTGTGGCAGAGCATCTGCCTTACAAGCAGAAGGTCCCAGGTTCAATCCCTGACATCTTAGGAGAGAACCCTGTCTGACATCCTGAAGAGTCACTGCCAGTCAGTGTAGAAAACACTGAGCAAGATAGACCACGGTCTGTCTGACTCAGTATAAGGTAGCTTTCTCTGTCATGACTGGATTGTAGAAGCTGATCTGTGGGACTAGTAGAAGGAGAGCAATGCCTATAAGTTAGACTGTGTGACCTGTGGTCTTTCCCAATTCTATACATCTATGAAAGGGATTTCAAGCTTAAGTGTTTTCTCAAGGTGCATGTCTTCTGAAGCTCATTTCAAGAGTAGAAATGATCTCTAAATGCTTACAGGCACCAGGGATGGAGGATAAGGCTCAGAATGTGGGCCTCCCCATATATGTATGGAAGTCTTAGGGGCAGTAAATCTAATTTACCAAAACAAAAATCACCCCACAGAAACCTGGAAGGAGCAGTAAAAGTGTATGTACAAGTGTGTAGTATAGCCTCATTTATCTATTTCACAAGAGTCTATATAAGGGGTGGTCCGCCTCTAGGATGCACACCTTAATGTGGTGAGGGGGTTTGAGAGTGTTGAAGAAGCTGAGAGCAATGCTGTCAGGAGTCTAGACCAAGAGGCTAAGGATCCAAGCTGGATTTAGAAAGGGAAGAGGTACCAGAGATCATATTGCAAACATACATTGGATAATGGAACAGATCAAGGAATTTCAGAAGAAAATCACCCTGTGCTTTATAGATGACAGCAAAGCCTTTGATTGTGTAGATCATGAAAAACTATGGAATGCTTTAAAAGAAATGGGGGTGCCACAATGTCTGGTTGTCCTGATGCTCAACCTATACTCTGGAGAAGAAGCTACTGTAAGGACAGGATATGGAGAAACCGATTGGTTCCCCATCTGAAAGAGTATGAGACAGGGGTGTATTTTATCACCCTTTTTGTTTAATCTATATGCAGAACATATCATACGGAAAGTGGGACTGGACCAAGATGAAGGAGGTGTGAATATTGGAAGGAGAAAGGAGAAATATCAATAATTTAAGATACACAGACGATACCATACTCTTAGCAGAAACCAGTAATGATTTGAAAGGAATGCTGATGAAAGTTAAAGTGGAAAGCACAAAAGCAGAACTACAGCTGAACATCAAGAAGACAAAGTAATGACAACAAAAGATTTATGTAACTTTAAAGTTTACAACGAGGACACTGAACTTGTTAAGCATTATCAATACCTCAGCACAGTCATTAACCAAAATGGAGACAATAGTCAAGAAATCAGAAAAAGGCTAGGACTGGGGAGGGCAGCTGTGAGAGAACTAGAAAAGGTCCTCAAATGCAAAGATGTATTGCTGAACACCAAAGTCAGAATCATTCAGACCATGGTATTCCCGATCTCTATGTATGGATGTGAAAGTTGGACAGTGAAAAAAGCAGATAGGTGAAAAATCAGCTCATTTGAAATGTGGTGTTGAAGGAGAGCTCTGTGCATACCATGGACTGTGAAAAAGACAAATAATTGGGTGTTAGAACAAATTAAACCAGAACTGCCATTGGAAGCTAAAATGATGAAACGGAGGTTATCATACTTTGGACACATCATGAGAAGACATGGTTCACTAGAAAAGACAATAATGCTGGGAAAAACAGCAGGGAGTACAAAAAGAGGAAGGCCAAACATGAGGTGGATTGACTTTATAAAGGAAGCCACAGACCTGAACTTACATGATCTGAACAGGGTGGTTCATGACAGACACTACTGGAGATCGCTGATTCATAGGGTCGCCATAAGTCGTAATCGACTTGAAGGCACATAACTACAACAATGGGTGATGAATATACAGTATATGGGTAGGTTTAGGCCTGCTGAGCCATCCAGCTCCCTTGCAAAGGTGCCTCTTGAACAACACCACCGCTAGCAGTGCATAGCACTGGCAGGGCCAGCTCTAGGCATGTGGGGGCCCTTGGCCATCAGCTTGCCCTGGCCCCCCGGTGGGTGGGTATGCGTGCACGCATACGCGTGTGCGCAGCCCCCCGCATACACACACCATGGCCCCTCTACCTGTCTAGTCTTTACCATTGCCCTTAATGAAGATGGCGGTCACAGTTTCCCTAAGGGGAATGAAGCCTCCGCCGCCATCTTTGTTGATGGCACACGTGCGTGCTATGCGCGCACATCTCTGTCATCAGCTAAGATGGCGGCAGTGGCTTCGGTACCTTAGGGAAGCTGCGGCCGCCATCTTCATTAAGGGCAATGCTAAAAAGCCGGCTGACAGGTAAGTGGGGGGTGTGGATCATGGAAGGGGAGCGGAGGACCCCTCAGGGGCTCCTGTAGCTCCGGGGCCCTCGGGCCAGTGCCCAACCTGGCTGCCCTTAAGAACCGGCCCTGAGCACTGGGATTGGAAGTGGGTGGGAATTGTTGACTCGGCTCTTCACAGCATGAAGAACAGAGAGAGAGCGATTTCCACTCTCCTCCGCCCAGAACTCCTCCCCACCCTGCCCCATGCACATGACAGCACTAGGCTGGGAAGAAACGAACCTCTTCTCCCATCCCTGTGTTGTGATATGGGGGAAAATCACAATCTCTGCTCTTCAGAGATTGGTCTCTGAAGAGCACGGACAGTTATTTGTGTGGCATGTGAAAGCAGTGACTCCATGTGTGTGCTGTATACATGACAAGCGGGAATGTGTGTGTGTGTGTCTGCCTGCCTCCATGTGTAGGGTGTGTCTGCCTCTACGCTCTATGTGTGGTGACTGTGTGCATGCATGCATGTGTACACATAAGACAGTGAGTGTGGGGCGGTAGTGGCCAGTTTTGCACTGGCCATTCCCAGTGCAGGCTTGCAGCCCTCAGAGGGTTGGCCTAAAGCAAATGCAGCCCTCTGGTAGAAAAAGATTAACCTCTCATGGTCTCAGAAGAAGAAGAAGAAGAAGAAGAAGAAGAAGAATTTTGGATTAGCTTAAATCAAGAATGTTTGATATTGTAATATATGTCTAATAATGTAAAATGTAATTACAGACTTATTTAAGTTTAACACAATTATCACAGTTTGTATTCTTGCATTTTTTCTTCTGACTTCACTGCTAACATTTTTTCTCTCTCTACACCCATGTGTGTGAGTATACAGTAAACACACACACACACACTCTTGCCAACTCCATGCATCCGATTAAGAGGATTCTAGTCCTCAAAAGCTTATGCCATCACACATTTGTTAGCAAGGTGGCCCAAGACTCTTTGTTGTTAACAATTGACACAGTGCTCCTATCATGGAAGGCGTTTTAGATCATTAGATTCTTCTCTGCATTCCTTTGAATGGTACTTTGAAATTGCTATTATTCCCACTCTGGAAACAGTGACAAAAGAGGGTATCGTGGCCAAGGCCAATACTCTGGGTATAGGCACACAGAGGCAGGAAACACTGCTACTTCTTCCCATCATAGTATAACATGTCATACAGGTGCCAGTGGGGATTTGGAACACTGGAGAACTCTCAGATGCTAGAATTCTAAGCCCTTATTCTCCATCATGCAGCTATTCTTCTCTACCTTCCTTTTCATCTTTGGAAAACATTTTGAACACAATAATTGAATTGCTTACAAATAGTATCTTATGGACAAGGGGAGAATTCCTATCCATAAATGTAAGGAAGTTATCCTAGAGGTCCAAACAGAAACATTAGGAAGACCCTGACTATGCAGGTTTTCGGCTACTTACTACGAATCTGCTTCTTTATTTCCTTGGAGGGATCCAGCCAGTTCTGAAATGAGAAGAGACAGCACATAAGGGGAGGTCTTGTTTGAGGACAATATCTTGAATAGACACAGCACAGGGCTCTGTCAGAGCCACCCAAAACATACCTTCTGACTGTCTGAGTCACAAAATGTGAGTCCAAAATAATCCTTCTCCAGGAGGTTGAGGTGCTCACAGACCATGTCAAAGAGCACCTGACCCCGGGCGTGTTTCTGCAGAATACACAAACATATATAGAGTAAGAACCAAGAGCCCAACTAGAAGCTATTATCTTCTTTCTAATACCTGCTATGTAAGGCAGAGGCAACGTTTATTTATTTAAAATATTTCTATCCCGCCCTTCTACCCTACAATAGGGCACTCAGGGCGGCTACAATAAAATAGCACACACATATAATAAAATATACAATAAAAACACAAACATTACAGTAAATTAAAATGCACAAAATACTATTAAAATACATAAAATGCATTATGCATACACATACAAATATACATACATGTATATATGTGCATACACATACAAAAGAGTGAGAATAAAAGAACTTAAAAGATAAAAATAAACTATAAAAAACTTTGAACAGTGTCAGGCTGACCCGTCAGTCCCAACCAAAGGCTTTCTGGAACAAAATAGTTTTTACAAGTTTCCGGAAGACCATCAGGGAGGGAGCAAAGCGGGCTTCTTGAGGCAGGGAATTCCAAAGTCTGGGAGGCACAATTGAAAAGGCTCTCTCCCCCGTGCCTTTCAATCTAACTTCTTTCATTCCAGGCACACAGAGATCAGAGGCAAATGATCTTAAATCTGAGGTAGGAACATGCAGATGTAAGCGGTCCCTTAAATACACTGGTCCAAGGCCGTTTAGGGCTTTAAAGGTCAAAACCAGCACTTTGAACTGGCCTCGGAAAAAAATATATATACACACACACTCTTACGGATGCTGTAAATCAAACACAATCATTCATTTTTCCTGGAGCCTGTAGGAAGTTCTTTCTGATGCAACAGATGCTGCTAAACCCACAAGGCTATAAATGGCAGGGTACGGTGCAAGGCATCTCCAGATGTGGTTGGACTACAACTCCCATAGTATTTGATCACTGATCATGCTGGATGGCGCTAAAGGGAGTTGGAGTTCTAAATCTGGAGGACCAAAAGCTCCTCCACCTCTGATGGGTTAAGAAAGGGCAGAAGTACATTTAGACTGCAATATACTTCACAGTTACTAGGGATAAGTCATACTGGAGTCGGCCATTTACCTGTGTGTACGTGTGGCATTTGTTACAGGTAAGTACTTAGCAGTAGTGTTTTCCCTGAGCTGCTGCAACAATCTTTCCCTACGTTGGAAAAACAAAATGAAATGGCATAATTCTCTTCATGGCTAAGGGCAAGAGCCATGCAGCAACATGGCAAATGCACCAATTGAAAAAGGCTGTGCATGCAGTCCTAGGAGCAAACTACTGCTATTTTCTAGCCCTTATAGCTGGGAGAAGTGGAAGCAATAATACTATGGAATAACTCCTTACCAATTTGAAAAGAGTCACTAAAGTACTTGCAACATTCAAACAGTTGGTACTAATGAACAGTAGTGTAGTGGCAAATTGAGAAGTGCAGGCTCCCTTTCTGAGTCATGCCACTCCTCCCACTGCCACCCCCCTTCTATGATTATACAACTGACCAGGCCCACCCTTAGCATGTGCGGGGCCCGGGGCAAAAGCATAGTTGCCCCCCCCACATTCTTTCTCTCTATATATATATATTGAGAGAGAGAGAGAGATTTTATTTACGAATATATGTAATTATAATATTTACATATGAGGCTAACAACCTATTAAATACAAATAGGATTACCTTCACTTCAGGGAATAGGCCTCTAGTCAACCTGTTCCATTCATATCCATTTCTTCACTGGTCTCTCGACATCTGTCTTCCCTTTGTTGATATCTGCTAGATATGGCAGTCTATTTCTAGGCATATTTTCCCATCTTTATCTTCCTAACTAAACAATTGAAAACACTTTCTGCAGAACCATTGTTTTAAATATCAAGGATGACAGAATTTAATCATTTCTGTAAATGTCTGGGCCTGGCTGCTTTGTTGATGGGCAATTACTTTCGGATTAAAATAAAAATAATACAAATATAAGAAATTATATATAACTTCACAGCTGATGAGCGGCGGCAGCACAGGGAAGCCACTGACTCAGGCATGCAGCCGAAGAGCAGGCAGGGGATTCAAACCTCCCGCCTAAAATCAGCTCGGGAAGCAGCTGACGAGACGGCCGCTGCATGGCTGAAGAGAGAAGAAAACCCCCGCTGCAGCCCAGCTTCTCAGATCGCCAAGCACGGGGGGGGGGGGGCAAAGCGCAGGGCCTGGGGCAACTGCCCCACTTCCCGGTGCCTAGGTACGGCTCTGCCACTGACATTCATGGGGATCTGCATAACTGACTGGGAAAACTACAGCAATAAAGACAAAACCACCATGATGTTGTATGGAAGCTTCACCCTCTCATCTCATTCCTCATGGACAGATCCCTTCGGATTTGATTCACCAGCACACATAGATTAACCAACCCCCTCACACACTCCCTTAGCCTTCAGCCTTCCACAAGATCATCATCTCTCCACCACCCTGGAAAACAACACCCACCTGCAAGTACTGTGGCCTGCAAGTACTTCACAACCTGCATTTCTGTAATTTCATATAGACAGCAAATAGGAGTTTTGTCAAGTCCCTGACAAACCACCCTGCATGGCTGATAGGCTTTTTTGGTCACAGACTTCATAGGCCAGCCTGCTTTTGTCAGATGAGACTACTACAGGCAACTTTTCTTTTTCTTTTTTCTTTTTAGACAACTCTTTCTCAGTATATTAAAGAAAGAAGTTAAGCAAGTCTAGGAAGATAGGTAGGGAGACAGGAAACTGTCTTACGCTGAGTCCATCTTGCTCAGTATTGTGTACACTGACTGGCAGCAGCAATCCAGGGTTTCAGGCAGGAGTCTCTCCCAGCCCTACTGGAGATGTCAGGAATTCAACCTGGGATCTTCTGCATGGAAAGCAACTGCTCTGCCACTGAGCTATGGCCCTTCCCCATTTAAAGCCTAGTTTCATCAAGGAATTTTTTAAAAAGCATGCTGTGGTTTTAGAAGCTCATTTGTTGAAAGATCCTTCCATGCCTTCTCCACCCCAAGGTTATGTGTCTAGAAAAATAAAACGATCTTAACTCACATGAATTATTTAACTATCACTCTTCTTATCTCTAATCTTGTTATATAATCCAGCCAAAGAAAGAAATTAACAAACTATTTTATCAAGACAAATCTGCTATAGTGTCATGCAATCCAATCATTTGCATGTTTACTCATCAGCAAGCCCCATTGTTGTCAATGAAGCTTTAAAAAGTAAAGGTGTCCCCACACTTCTAGTGCGAGTCGTTTCCGACTCTTAGGGTGACGTCTTGCGACGTTTACTAGGCAGACCGTATATAGGAGGTGGGATTGCCAGTTCCTTCCCCGGCCTTTCTTTACCCCCCAGCATATGCCAGGTACTCATTTTACTGACCACGGATGGATGGAAGGCTGAGTGGACCTCAACCCCTTTTACTGGAGATTCGACTTCCTCCTTCCGTTGGAATCGAACTCCAGCCATGAGTAGAGCTTTCGGCTGCATTACCACTGCTTACCACTCTGCACCACAGAGGATCTTCAATGAAGCTTACTCCCAAGTAAACCAAGTTAGCTTTAACATGTTGGTGTTCCTGCCTTCCTAGCTGAGAAAATTGCTTCCTTGTTTGCTGCTCCCACAGCAGCAGCATCCATTCCCAACAGGGAGCAGGTGAAGGCTGCAATGCAATACATGTCTACTCAGAAGTAAGCTCCATTGAGTTCAGCCTAAGTTTGTTAATGAGAGAGAGAGAGAGAGAGAGAGAGAAAGAGAGAGAGAGAGAGCAATTTTGTCTGGGCAGAGCTTGACAGAGAAGGGAAGACATTGCTTTGAATAATCTGAATTTTGAGTTTCAGTGTTTCAAAATAAAATATCATACAGAATGAAATTACAATGTACCATTTGTAATTCAGTAATATGAGAGCATTGGTCAGGGGTCTGATAACTTTTGCAAGACACTGTATATAAATGTTGGTTTTGCTCCTGGCATTTTTCTTGAAGCTGTCGTGCAGTGAAGATCATGTCCACTGTCCCCCTGGAAAGGTGGAAATCATTTTGGGATTCGGGGAGGAAATCTTTTGAGATAGGTGAGAGGCAATTTGCGAGGATCGTTGCAAAGATTTTACCTGCGGTAGCAAGAAGAGAGATACCTCAATAGTTTCCACAATCTGTTCTATCACCCTTCTTAAAAAGAGTGATAATTATGGCATCTCTAAAGTCTTCCGGGATCTCCTCCCTCATCCAGAACTTTTTGATGAGCTTATGAAGTTGATGTGTAAGTACAAGCCCACCTTCTTTAAAGACTTCAGCAGAAATCCCATCAGGTCCACTAGCTTTGTTATTCTTCATTTGATTAATGGCTTTAATGACTTCATCCCAATTAGGGGATACTGCAAGCTCCTCTCTAGTTTGTTGTGGAATTTGCAAGAAGACCTCACCAGCCACAATAGTTGTGATTAATGAGGTTGTGGTAATGCTCTTTCCAATGCAGTGCAATAGACTCTTTATTCTTAAGAAGTTTGGTACCATCCGTTGAACGTAAGGCATCCGTACCATAATTTGTTGGTCCATAGATGGCCTTTGTAGCATTAAAAAAGCCCCGTATATCATGAGCATCGTGAGAGCCAGTGTGGTGTAGTGCTGAAGGTGTTGGACTACGACCTGGGAAACCAGGGTTCAAATCCCCACACAGCCATGAAGCTCACTGGGTGACCTTGGGCCAGTCACTGCCTCTCAGCCTCATGAAATCCCTGTTCATAGGGTCGCCATAAGTCGGACTCGACTTGAAGACAGTACAGTTACATTTTTTATCATGAGCATCTGGAAAATGCTGGATTTCTTGAGCTTTCTTTATCCACCAGGCATTCTTAAATTCTCTAGTTCTTCATTGGACCTCAACCTTTGCACTGGCATAGATTTTCTTCTTAGCAGCACAGTCAATGTCGTTCTGCCATATCCAGAAGGCTTTCCCTTTCTTGTTGGTGATACATTTAATCTCAGTATCATTCTCAACAAACCAATCCTGATGTTTCTTAGTTTGGTATCCAATAGTTTGTTCACATGCTGCAATAATGGAAGTCTTCAGTTTAATCTAGTGTTCCTTGACATTTCCAGGGAGTTCCATAGGTAGATATTTCGTAAGCATTGTTTGAAAACAAGCTCGCTTAATAGGATCTTGAAGTGCATGGATGTTCATTTTATTCCTTGGTTTTCTTCGTTGGGGTCTAGTTGAGGAACAATATTAATAGCCATAGTGGACTGTATTAATTGGTGATCTGTCCAGCAGTCACCAGCACTCGTCATGGCCCCAGTGAGGAGTACATCATGACGATCTCTAGCATGGACAATTATGTAATCCAGGAGATGCCAGTGCTTCGACCGAGGGTACTTCCATGATGTTTTAAATTTATTTTTCTGGCGAAATAGTGTGTTTGTAATAACAAGATTATGCTCTGCACATTCAGTCAGAAGTAGAATTCCATTCAGGTTGCTATTGCCAACTCTTTCTTTCCCAATGGTTTTTGGCCATAAATTAAAATTCTGCCCAACTCTTGCATTGAAATCACCCAAGAGGATAATTTTATCCTCCCTGGGTATCTCTGATAAGATGGTGTCCAGCTGGGTATAAAAATTTTCCTCCATGTCCTCATCAACATCTAATGTTGGCACATAAGCACTTACAATAGGTTTTAACTGGAGAGTTGAGAGTCGTTCATTAATGCCAATAGGAACTTCTGACAAGAGCTTCACAATATTATTTTTAATGGCAAAGCCTACTCCATGTATTCATCATTCTTGTTCAGGCAGTCCTTTCCAGAAGAAGGTATAACTTTTTCTTCCTTCAGTTGTCCTTCTCCTGCTCTTTGAGTTTCTTGGAAACTCGAAGAGTTCTTTGCCAGAACAGCCCTGACAAATTTTCGAGTTTGTGGAACACCTGAAAGTCCCCCTTCCTTTTTTTTCTATATATATATTTCTTGGATTGAGCATCTTTTGGTAGTAAATAAACCACTTGTGTTACGCAATTGTCTTAAGTGTACACTGTGCAATTATCTTATTGTAATTTGAATTATGTAGAGTTTCATGGACATTTTTAATGTCGCCTGAATCTGTCTTTTTAATAACAAAATAACAAAATTAATCCAGATATTTTTTATTTTAAAAAACAAATTGAAATGATCATTTGGGCACCGGACAGGATCCACTCGTGTAACAATAAAGGGCCAGGAAAGGGAAATGCAATGGGAACGAGCATGCTGGTGGCAAAAGGGAGAAAAGAAGAGGTATGGGAAGGGGGCAGAGCAGGGAAGGACAGATAAAACTGGATAGATCAGCAGATTTTTAGAACGAGTGGCTAACCTAAGGTCCTCCAGATGTTGGTGAACTAGCTCACATCAGCCCCAGCCACAATGGCCAATGGTCAGAGCTAGGAGCTGTAGTTCAGAAACATCTGGAAGACCACAGGTTAGCCACCTCCAGACTGTACAAATGTACATATCCTTAACACATCAAAGCTTTTAAGTGCCCTACACCTTCGACATTTCTAGTGAGCAACCTTGAAAGCTGTCTATCTAAGATGGCATTTGGCCATTCCCACCGGTGATATCAAGGAAATTTTTTTTATTTTATTTTAGTATCTGTTTTTAAAAATGAATAATATGTGATAGGCTTGCAGTCCTGAAGAGGATTTCTCCAGTATCCCCAATGACACTTAGATGGAAATATTCTAAGAATAGTGACAATAGCATCACACCTTGAGCCAGATCCTAAGACTTGACAAGCCAGCACGTAGGTTTGTAGAATGAGGAATAAAAGCTATACAAGCAAGAGGTAATAAATGGCAACAGAAGCCTTTTTAAATTAAGCAATTAACTTTTTCCCCACAAAATCACTTCATTGTATGCAGAGACGACTCTGGCATAGCAAAAGGCAGTAAATCAATTTAGGCATTTAACATGAGCTTTTCTTTCTCTTCTTTTTTTAACTGAAAGCAGGTTCAGGAGATCAACTTTCCTGAGTGCCAGTCTGCACTGTACAACTAAACAACAATAAAGGAGACAGGCACCAATAATGTGTTTGGTAAAAGTTAATAAAGTCCTGCTTTCTAAGCTGCCTCCAAATGGCATTGATCAAGAAACTGCCAGGTATTTCATACCTATTTGCTGTCAGGTCAGAAAGCCTTTGCTGAACTAATCTCTCTCTCCTATTACTATGATTATGTCACCCTTTTCCTTCAACCCCTGTACTGGCCCTCCCATTATGCTTTGAATCAATCTCAAGATTCTAGTCCTTAAGTTTAAAGCTCTCCGCCAGTCAACTCCCATCCAAACAACTCCCTCATCGCCATTTATATTCTTTCCTGCTCTTGCTCATTCCCTCTCCTTTCTTTTTGGGTATGCCCTCTGCTTAAAATACCCATCCTTGCCTGCATTTCTACTAACCTGCTCAATGTTAATCTCCTTACCAAAGCTTTTGCTGAACTAGTCTAGCTTTACCTTGCCTATTTCTCCATTGTCTTTTAAAAGTCTCACTTTCATCTGCACGGCACACTACCAAAACCTCCTCTCTCCAAAAATAAAAAATTAAAAACCACACTCCCTTAATATAGACTATAAATGGTATTGGAGCACAGGAAGCTTGCTTGTTACCAACCAGAGCACTGGTTCATCTAGCTCAGTATTGTCTACTCTGACTGGCAGCAATGCTCCAGGGGTTCAGACCAGGACATTTCCCAGATCTACTTGGATGATAAATTGTGTTTGCATTTTAATGAGAAACTACCTAAATTGCACCTCTCGAACCAATACACAAACTGAAACACAGGTATCCTCTGAAATTCACACTTCTCTGAATGTTGCAATGCAGTTCTCCAACCAAAACAATGTGTACAAAAATGCATGTATTAGGGGAAAGTGTACATTAAAATGTATACATCTGCTAAAATAACATGCACAGAGACATTATTTTAGGGGAAATTGCTTGCAAAAATGTGTATATTTGTCAAACTGCTTGTTAGATGTTTGTTACATGAAATCTGCAGCAAAACTGCAGATGAATTTTCATGAGGATTCAAAAAAAACCCACAAATTGCTGCAGAAATGTGGAGAACTGAATTTAAGATTGGAAAAATGAGAAACTGAGAGAACTGAAATTGACATATCTGTCCATCCCTATCCAGGACCTGGAACCTTCTGCATGCAAAGCTTGTGCTCTACTAGGGAGCAATGACCTCCTTAGGATTGGCAGGGATCCTTATTCATTTGGTGCCCTGCATGATAAACAATTAGTAAGAGTACTACAACATAGATCTCTCTGTGGGCAAATATTAGCCACAGTCTTCAAAGAAGGACAACTAATTCCAAGAGCCTTTTCAGGCCTCTAAAAACAACAACACTTTTTCAGCTTTGAAAGTTCTTAGAATAATCTGTTCTCATCCATCCACTCCCCACTCTCTTTTGCTTATAAGAACTTTCATCTCCGTAATAATCATTGTTTTTGCACAAAGTAAAACTCACTCTTGAATCTCAGTGTTGGAGTCGTCAGCTAAAGAGCCTGGCTGCAGGAGTGCTGAGAGATCAAAGGAACAGACCAGCTCTGATCCTTTTCACCTCCCCTCAGTATTTTATTTCACTTTATTTGTTTAGCCATTCTCACCCATCTTCCCCCTACTCCCATGTTATTCAAACCAGCTTCCAGTCTGTATCAAAGGAATCATCAATAAAAGCAATCAACGAAACATGTCACTGAAGAACAAAACTAACTTTTCATTATATTGGACCACTAAGGGCCTGTTTAGAGAGCCAGTGTGGTGTAGTGGTTAAGGTGTTGGACTACGGCCTGGGAGACCAGGGTTCGAATCCCCACATAGCCATGAAGCTCACTGGGTGACCTTGGGCCAGTCACTGCCTCTCAGCCTCATGAAAACCCTATTCATAGGGTCGCCATAAGTCGGAATCGACTTGAAGGCAGTACACACACACACACACACACAAGGGCCTGTTTAAACCAGGTTGGGGAACCTCTATTGAGGGCCACTTACCATCTGGAGTAATCTGTTGGGGGAAGCATCCAGGGCCAGACCCAACAGTGGGCATAAGGATTTAACCCCATCTTCTGAGAACCAGGTAACAAAGGATTCTGGCAAACCACTTTGGGGAAGAAGTTTCAGAATGCAGGGGTCACTGCTGAAAAGGCCCTCTGTATGTCTCTGCCAGTTGTCCCTGCCTAATATAAGACACATGAGGCAGGCCCTTTTTAGCTGAAGCCTTAACAGACACAGGATGAGAGGCTCTCTAATACATGCAGGGCCCAACATACTTAGGGATTTAAACACTGTAACTGGCACCTTATTTCGTTTCAGGCAAGTCAACCATCTATTAGCCAGATTGTAACAGAGATCACATCTCCCAAGATTTTGTAAAGAAAGAAACAGATGTTATCCCCTGCCAAAAAGGCTTTGATCCCATGCATAAAATGAGGATAGGATTGCACTCTACTTGAACTGCCTGAAGGCTAGAACTAGTAAAGCTAAAAGGTGTGCTATGTCCTCTCCCACCAGTCTGGCAGATTTCAGCTCTCTAACTTAGTCAAATTTGGTTGGCTAGAAGTCTCCTCTTGTTTGTGGGGTCCTGCACACACTATGACAGCAACATGAGGGCTGCCTTATAGTTCCATGCGGCAGCTGTCACTATGAGGCAACTCATTTCTATGCTATGCAATGCAATGCAGATCAGCCAGTTTCCTCCATGTATACACACTCTCACCAGCTTGCACTGGTGTGCAGAAAAATCAACCAGTCTCCATGCTAAGGCACCACATGCAAACAAATGGTTCACCATATGGTGCTAGCACTTATGCATTCTCATATTCACATACACCTGTACACACAAATGGAATTCATTTTCTTTTTCTCTCTCTCATCAGCATTTTCTTCAAAAAGGGATATGTGATTCCTACACTGAATCAGACCTGCAAAGATGTTTCCTTATCCAACAGAGACTGGTAAGTTAATGCATAACTGCTACTGTTCTAACTAGAAAGCAATGCATAAATGTCTCAAAATTAATTACATTGGAGACAGTGAAGGGGAGACGACATTTTGCATCTTGGCATCATTACAAATAGCAGATTGAAGGAGGAAATCAGACACAACAAAATCAGTCTCTTCAGCAAAGCCTGAGAGGCAGGGCCCTTGAGGAGGGAGTGGTTTGAGCCAAGGCCTCCCTACAGTGTTATTCAATTTACAGAGCAAATCATCCAGACCCTTCTCTGACTATCATCACCTTATCACCTTTGTCATACTCACTTCACCGGTTGCTCACAGTGGCTGCTAGTACCTCAGTCCCTTATGTAACTGCTAGTACCTCAATCCCTTATGACATTGCACAGATGCCTTATGTCACAGGCACCATCATGCCAGTTTCAGAGGAGACACCCATTTCTTATATCTCTGCAGTTCATTTCTGTGAATGATTTTCAAAGCGATACTGAAGGCACCTTCTTACAATACTTTTGTATGCAGATAGAAATGCCCAAGTATAAATCACACAGAGAAGCAAGGTCAAGTCTTTCCTGAAAAGTGACCATAGCCATGCACAAGCAACGCCACTGACTCACATATCTGTAGCAGAGTACAGAAAATATCCTAAGAGGCTACTCAGTGCAATATTTCTATAACTTTATGCAATTGCATGCCTTGTAACCTTTCTAGATTAACGCTGTAAGTTTAGGAGTAATAAATATCTAACACAAATTTAAGAGGGGGATCACAAAGTGGCAAACAAAATTACATATCAGGACACAATCAATACAAAATATAATTTGAACACATTTTAAACATCCAATTCATAATACTCCTACAAAGACCAGCACAAAACAATAACCACCCAGCATAAACTAAATATACTATTAACTATTAGCCTTCTGGGGTCAGGGAGCACATTTGGAAACCTAAGAAACTCATGGGCAACATAAAATACCTATTTCCCAGGTATTTGATCAGATCATTTCTGATGATGCTCAGAGTTGTGCCCCCCCCTCCGGAAATGTTCTCAGACATGTACAACAGATACAAAGGAGGAACCTTCCACATAAATAAATTGGGAGTAGGGGTCATTGGTTCACATCAAGGGGGTGACTGAGGGAACCATAGTGCCCATGGGTACCACGTTGGGGACCCCAGCTATAGACAAATCACAACACCATCTCCACAACTTAGTTTACTTTAATCCTTAAAAGCCACAAGGTCTTCAAGGTTTCTTCAACCCCTAAAAGCCACAAGGTCTTCAAGGGCTCTTCAAAAATATCAAGGGATCCATAACACTCCATTTTGAAACCATACTAGATATACCTGCTCATCTTCTACATCCTTCCACCCCCCTCCCTCCCTCCCCCCTCCCTCCCTCCCCCCCCTCTCTCTGGTTTCGGCTCCATTGTTACTACCATCCATTTGAAGATAATTAAGCTCTGTAGATTCCAAGGACTTCTGTCCCAGCTCTTTGCTTCTACAATTCCGTACTGGTTCCACAATACCATTACGGAACTGAAGCTTTAGCCTTTACTGTTTATAGACTATTTACCCAACAAAACATGCAACATTGTTTGCACCAAACCAGCTGGTTCCCCCCAACCCACTTTCTACCACTTTGTGATATACTGGTTCAAAGATGTTCAACTCTGTATGGCAAATCTTATTTTAACATTGGTCACATTATAGATAACTGGGGTCTGGATGCATTTGGCCAGTGGGAGACATGAAGTGGGAACATGCCCCCAGAGGTTCCTGTACAATCTCAGATGTTTCTGGGGTGCGCTCTCACTTCGTTCCATGGAGGCAAAATCACACAAGGCACTTCTATCATGTCATAAGAACATAAGAAGATTCTGCTGGATCAAGCCAGTGGCCCATCTAGTTCAATATCCTATTCTCACAGTGGCCAACCAGATGCCTATAGGAATCCCACAAGCAGGATCTGAGTGGAACAGTGCTCTCCCACATGATTCCCAGCAACTGCTATTATTAATTACATTTATATCCCACCCTTCCTCCCAGAAGGAGCCCAGGAAAGCAAACAAAAACACTAAAAGCACTTTAAAATATCTTTAAGACAAAAGACTTTAAAATATATTATAACAAAACATATTTGAAAACATGCATTTTTTTAAAAAAAAAAACATTTAAAAACATTTTACAAAGCAATTCCAGCATAGACGCAGACTGGGATAAGGTCTCTGTTTAAAAGACTTGTTGAAAGAGGAAGGTCTTCAGTAGGTGCTGAAAAGATAACAGAGATCGCACCTGTCTAATATTTAAGGTGTATACTTCCTCTGGCATTGGAGCCAAAACATAGCTAATAGTCACTGACAGCCCTATCCTCCCCAAATAGAATTTGAAAACATTAAAACAACCAATTCATAAAAATCATTCATTCCTAAAATGTAAGACATTTCCGCTGGAGTGGAACAGCAACAGTAGGGTATGTACGTGGCTGAATTGTTCCTGTTCCATCATCGTTCCTCAATCTTGGGTCCCTATATGTTGCTGGACTACAACTCCATCATCCTGAACCAGCTTAACCAGTGGTCAGTCATGATGGGAGTTGTGGTCTAATTACATCAGGGAACCCAAGGTTGAAGAATGCAGGCTTGTTCACTTTTATAAGAAGCACCAAAGGATGACAGAGCTTCCACAGATTTTCAGTGAAGGGCAAGTGTGTCTTCTCTCCCACCAAGTATTTTCAGTAATGCGCCTCTTTTTTTCCACCATCCAAGTAAAGAATGGATTGCCTTTCTTTCACTCAATAGGGAACAATTATTTTGATATCCATGGAGATCCAAGCCACTGCTTAGGTATCTTTCCATCCTGTAGGGAAGCAGAAATGTCCACGGAAATGAAGAGACGGGTATCACACAATTAAGGTTTTGCAGCAAGTTTTTATAATGCCTAAGTGTCTCACTGGTATGCTATTAATAACACCCTCCTTCTCAAGGGATCCCAGTCAGGATAACAGTTACACAAGCGCTCTCTCTTTCACACACACACATTGCCTAAACTTCATTTTCACTAAAATACACAAATAGCAGGCAGCCCACACTTAGAAATGCATGAGTCACTCACATCTGCTTTCCATGTGAATTCCTTTGGGGTGTTAAGTGTGCACACACATGTGTCTTTGGCAGAGCTAAAAGCATTAATTGATTTAACTTTCTGATTACAGATTTTATTTTTAAAAGGTGGCTTTTATTAGGTGCTGTTCCCAGAGGAAGAGTGCTCAGTGCCTAGGGTACTGTGCAGTGTACAGTCCACATAAACTTTGCAGTCAGCTTAAAACCAGGGTGGGGAACTGGATCTGGCTGGTGGTCCACAATTATCTCCCCCACCCTTGTTGTCAAGCACCTGACATCACAATGACATCAGGTAAGCTTTGCAAAATGTTCTCTTGTGCAGTGCTTAGCAAGGAGGTCTGCAAGACTCAACAATCAGCTGATTGCTGGGTCTTGAGAAGCTTCATTCAAAGCACTGTATTGAGCAGAGGTTTACACAGGGCTTTGCAGGCACTGCTAGTCAGCTGACACCCCACTTTGGCTTAGCCAGGTTCAGTGAAACCCCCTTTCAATAAGCTGAAACCCCCACCGATCAGCTGAAAATACCTTCCACCTTAGTCAGGTTTTTACATGTCCCACACCTGACATCATATGTGACATCAGGGGTAGAGCAGTTAGGTGTGGCTTGGCCAAAATGGTCTGGGAGGCCACATGACAAGACTTGAAGGGGTCAAATTAGACCTGTGGGCCAGAGGTTCCACACCCCTGGCTTAAAAAGACGAGCAAATAGTCACTTGCTTACCTCCACTTCACATTCGTACTCTGAGGCATCAAGTAGGGTCACTCTACAGACGGCACTCTTGAGCTTCTTGGTGACTTTTTGTGGGGATTTCTGGGTCTTGCTGGGGGTGGTTTTCTCAGATATCCCATCTGCTTCACTGTAATCCTTTTCATCCATGTCCACAGCCTGGGATGGGGAGAGACGAGAAGCAGGCACTGTTACTCTTACTGTCTGGGGTCCTTTGCCTTATGATGTAAGCACCCCCATTCTACTGGGGAAACAGGATGCTGGGTTAGGGGCTTCCCACTACACTGCAGAGCATCACCAAGCATGTCTCTAAAATCACCTGAACAAACAGCAGTTCTCCCCCCCCTTCCAGGAAACTACAACACTTATGAGAAAAGCCACCATCACAAGACTTCTCTTACAAGAGAAGGCATGTAGAACATGTAGTCTGTGCTAGTTTATTTGAGCCATGTGAACTAGTACACTAATCAGGTGGCTTTCCATTACTCAGCCCGTGTGCAGGCTGGTGACTGAAGGCACTGAAATAGCATACCCAGACTCCTAAAACAAAGAGTATTTTTGCTATGCCCAGAAACTGGAGGTGATGTACAGCCCCATTCTTTAATTTGGCAGTCATATGCTGATTACTCTTCTCTGTTCATCTTTGTTTTTTTACCCTCCCCTTCCCCCCTCCTTCTCTTGGCCATTCTTTTGGAAGCCTCTGGCAGGGCCTGACTTTGTTGCTATATCAGAATACTTTATAAATAAGTCCTATTGTGAATATTACAGGTTGGGGAGAACTATGCAGCTTTTCTGGTACTTGGGGCCAAAGGACTTCAGTGCCCTAACAGTATAGCTAGTAGGAAAAAAAGAGGGGATGCCAAACAATGCCTGTAAATGTATACGATTTCCACCACATGTACGCGGCACATCATTTTGCTTCCTTCAGCACAACATGTTGTCCCCTGCCCGCACCCCTCTCGCAAGTGCTGAATATAGCTGGAATTTTATTTCCGGTTGTGACTTTTTGCTGCTGCCCAGCAATGTTTTATCTGAATGCTTCCACAGTGAAAAATACTAAGAAGAAGAAGAAAAAACAGAAAGCAATAGCCCAAGTGGGCACCACAATCTCTCCTAAAGGCAAACTGATTCTTGTTAAGATTCAGCATCAGACCAATGTAAAATGTCAATGGCTTGGCACTCTCCCAAAGCAACTGCTGTGATGTCTCTCAGTGGAAAAGGCAAACCTCTATTAGAGACAAAGCTTCAGCCCACACAGTAGCTAGAAAGAAGATGCTCTTCCCATTAGTGGCAACCTGGACATCAATCCAGCACTCATTGGTAAAATCAGAGCTGGGTGTTGTTGCAATTCTAATCCTTCACCATAACAGAGGCATGTCCAACACAGATGAACCCAGGGGGGAAAGGTGGCTGGCAGAAGGTTAGTTTTAGTCAAGCAAGACTAGCCTTTGACAGAATTGCCCAGACAGAGAAGCATACACACTAGTGATGCATCCCTTCTTCCTGGGCAGGGCTCACTGCCCTCCATAACAGGAGCACAATGTTCACTCATCCAAATGCTCCTGGCAAAAGGGACCTTCTGAATCAATAGACAGAAGGACTGTGAAAAACTGTACGCGAGTCTCTCCCAGATATAACAGCCTTTGTGATTTTCTAATGCATGAGCACTCGAGAGTCCCCAGGCAGATCTTCAGAGTGGCCAGCTTCCTAACTTGTAGTTGAAGAAATGTTTACTTGGAAGTAAATTCTGCTGAATTCATTGGAACCAATTTCCATGGAAGCACGCTTAAAACTGTAGCATAAGGTACAGAAGCATCACTTGACCAACAACAGATGCTCGTATCAGGTGTGGACAACTACAAGTAGCTTTGAGTGCATTTTCCAAGCCAATCAAGTAGTTGCTCTGTCTTTTATCAAACAGGAAGTGCTCTTAGATGGCCCAAATTCAGTCCAAATAACTTCCATGCATATCAGATGAAGCTTACTTTTGGCAGATCACAAGGCATCTGAAAGGAACAAAGGCTGTTTCTGTTGTTCTCTGTTCAAGATCCACATAGCATTTTGGACATTTGGGCTCTGGGGGCATTTTTTTGGGGGGGAGGGAGTATTTTCATCTCATCCTAGCCACCTCACCCCATACCAAAGGCTTCACCCCTGCAGAAAAGAACCCAGCATCTATCAGCCACTTCAACAAATTCATTGACTCTGTTGTTTGGAATTGTTTTCTCCAGGTCTGTCAAATCGAACGAGCAGCAAAAGTGCCCTCTTCACTCACTAAAGAATATTCCTTAAAGACAAAGGGAAATATGATGGTTTTCAAGGATAGAACAATGTCTGAATGTACACTCCCTACTTTATTATATTACTGGAGGGAACAGGGATCCTGTATATAACGTTTAAGGGAGAATTAAATCTGTCTGGCAGATGGGCAGGTTCAGATATGTGACCTTGATAGAATAAGCTCCATATTGATTCTCTGTCACGATGAGACTTCCATACGGTCTTATGTGTCTGTATGCAGGAACAAGGCAGTACCTCAAACTGCTCAGCCATGTGAAATGGAAAATAGATGGCAACCTTCCCACTGCATGTGTTAACCCCTGAAGAGGATACTCCTGGTTTGGAGATTAATCTGGAAAAGGATAATGTGCCTCCTTTGCTTCCATATAAGGCCTCAGTATACTAGATGATGGAGGTCATGTCTTCTTTACTGTACCTCAAAAAGGCATTCGAAGAAGTACAAGAACTGAAAGCAACTTGGTGATGACTCTGGGTCATACTGTTGGCCCTTTCAACACTGACCACAATTCAGAAAACTCAGAGCAACTGCTCAGTCAGGCCATATAGCTTCTGGCCTCCAGTTGGGGCAGGTGCACCTCCTTCACAGGTGTTTTCTCCAGCAAATCTGGGATCAGTCAAACCTGGAATTTTCATCTGAAACCTATGCAGGGTCCGGCCTGGTTAGTACTTGGATGGGAGACCGCCTGGGAATATCGGGTGCTGTAGGCTCAGAGGAAGGCAATGGTCAACCACCTCTGAATACCTCTTACCATGAAAACTCTATCAGAGGGTCACCATAAGTCGTAATCAGCTTGAAGGCATATAACAACAACAATGAACTAGAGCACACAGGAACCTAACAAACTACCTTATAAAAAGCCATCCCATCAACCCATCTGGCTCGGTATTATCAACACTGACTGGCAGAAACAAGTCTCCAGGTTTTCAGGCAGCCTTTCCCCAGCGCTTCCTGGAGATGCTGTGGATTGAACCTGGGACCTTGTGTATGTAAAGCATGTGCTCTGCCACTGAACTACAACCCCTCCCCTGTAGGGCTGAGAAACTCTGGGACAACACTAAGGAGCCAAGCATCTTTATAAACAATCAAGTCAAGAAAATGGATGGAAGTTAAATAAGAATCCTCGAAGTGCACAATGTTGTCTTGCAGTCTCCATGCAGTAAGGGGCTGAGAGAGGAGGGAGGGTGACTGGGAGCAGGGAAGGCATATCAAGCAGGTGGCAAGGGGCACACAAACATTGTATTTGTTTATTAAAACATTTATGTCCTGCCCTTCCAGTACAAATGCATCACTCAGGGCAATCTGATTATAACATTTAAAATTACAATCTCATAAAAGCAACAATATAAACTAACCCACTCAAGAGACAGGAAATGCAGCTAAAACCAAGCATAACAACATTTATCTATCAGACATAGCAAAAGCCTGCTGGAATAAAATGGTGAAAAAACAGTGATTTGAGGGCGCTACCATATGGGCCAAGGTGTCCTATAATCTGGATGCAGTCACTGAGAAGACCTGCCCCTCTCTGTCTTGTCTCACACCAATGTGCTTCTGCTTTAGGCGGGGGATATAGAAGACCGTTGCCTTCTGATCTGGTCAGAATGATATAGAAGGAGGCTGTCCTTAAAGGATCCTGGAGCTCTGCTATTTAGGGCTTTAAAGCATCACCGACATTGAATTGTGCCTGCAGGCAGATTAGTGTAGCTGCTGCAGGATTGCATTAGCATGAGCATATGCCTTCCAACATCTTTGTAGCTGCTTTTGGAGACTTTTTCAAAAGGTCGCCACATGTAGAGTGTGTTGCAATAATCCAACCTGGATGTAACTAAGATATGTGTCACCATGATCGGGTCTGACATCCTTGCGAATGGATGCAACTGGCTACAGGCACTCCTGACACAACCACCACCTGGTTATGCAGGTGCATATCAGATTCTAGGAGGACCCCTCTACTGCAAACATGTTCTTCAAGGTGAGCACTACACCATTCAAAACATTCAGTTCACAAACAGCTTCCCAAAGGCCAGAGAAGACTGGTGTTTGAAAAGATGAGCTCAGTACTGATGAAAGGTGTCGGCTGACTGCTAGACTTGAAGAACTGATGCACTGTGGGAAAATATTGGCCAAGTTCCTTTGCCTACCAGCTTCACTCTTGATCAGTAAAAATTGTCTCTGTGGTGAGAAGGAGCTCTACCAAGAGAAGGAAAGGAGACTGTGGGAGAGAAAGGAAGCCAAAAGGAAAAGTAACTGAGAGAAGGTCATTGAGGCTGGTCTTTTACAGAGACCACTCCCCATTGCCTAGACACCAAATGGCATGGTTGCTGCTACTGCCTTTGTGTTTGCTCTAAAGTAGCGGTGGGGAAACTATGGCCCTCCAGATGTTGTTAGACTACAACTCCCATCATCCCTGACAACTGGCCATTCTGGCTGGAGCTGATGGGAGTTGGAGTCCAAGAACATCTGGAGGCCACAGTCCCCCATCCCTTTGTGGTGGTTTCATTCTGAAAGCTGCAGCTTCCTTGAGTTAAATCAGCAATGCAAATGAGTTAAATCTGCACATGCTCCAAAGAACTAACTTCTTCATCATTACTTCAAATGTCCATAAAACTGAACCTGACACTGAAAACACATTCCAGGGCTAAGCCTCGATTAGTCAGTACCACTCATTCCCAACTTGGCTCTGCAGGTTATCACTATGAGATTCTGGCCTCTCATTAGCATCCACACACATATACAAAAATTCACACTGATGTGGTTTGCTTGGAACTAAATTTGCTGTGGAAGAAATGCTCAGCCCCCCAGCAGGTGAGTTGCTTACATGGTATACTAAATACACTGTAAGAGAAACAACATGGACAGAAATCATTGCACACAGAGTCCAACCAGCATGGAAGTAAAGATGGAGGAGGCAGCAACTAGGTTGGTTGGAGAATTCATAAAGGAATTCTCAGACAGAGTCCCTGCCATGCTCCAAGGTAAAAGCATAGTACACTCCATGCCCTATTCCCAGGTGGAGAGCAGAGTTCTTAGGCAGGCTTACATCCTGGCATCTTAGAGGGAAAACACTGACTCGTTTACAGTTGTATATCCTCATAGTGAATCTCCCTGACGTTTTAATATTCAGACTTTTATATTCTTTTATCAGCTGCCCATGCCTTCTGTTTTATGCTTTTTGTTACTCTTTATTGCATATCAAGCTTTTATGCCATTACCTGCCTTGAACATTTTATTAGAAAGGCAGGATAACTCCCCCACAAATAAATAAATAAATAAATAAATAAATTCTAAGACAAAATATGCCAGAATTTAAGCTTGCCTGAAGTCTATTCCTTCCAACATGGCAGACCAAAGATTGACCACTCACATTCAGCAGGGAGTGAAAGTGAGGGCTCGTTCATCAGTTTGAACCCATGGCAGGTTTGAGTCATGTGCCGACATCCAGCAGTGTTGCTATGAGCTGAGTTGGGCATAAACTTGGCATCTGCCACACACTGCCCTTCAGCCTGAATCAGCTTTTGACACTCAGCTGTAACTGCTTGATATGCTAAACTTGTAACTGAGTGAAGAATGCCAATCCAGGCTTATCTCATCACGCAGTGAATGAAATGCGCATGATCAGTTTGGTTACAGCTGGTCAAAGCTGCAGCTGCAATGGGCTCAAACTAGGGTGGTCATGCATCCTCTATGTGAAGGGCGGTCAGAGGACAGTCTTTTGTTTGAAGGTCTGTCAAGTCCAAGTCTGGTTTAAAGATGAAAATGCACAAGAAGGTAGAGGCCTTTAAATTGACCATTTAAGTTGATAATCAGACAGCAGACTGAGCAAGCACATAAGCCACCTGGTCACTGTCTTTCCCACTATATTTATTGTATTTCTGTTTAAACTATAGCAATAATGTCTAAAGTTGCAGCTACGTACAGAATTAGAATATGCAAAGTTTATGCAAATTTGATTTATTTTCTGCCCGCCTTTTTTAAACTGATGCACTTCCTCTTTTTAGCAATGTTAAATGTCCAATTTATCTCAAGCAGACAGGTGAATGAGCCCTCCCATTGCACATGCTTGAAAGCACTCTCTCCTTTATTACTTCACATGGACAAGGGTTGAGCCCAGCTCTGAAAACCGCCTTCTAGGCCAGGGCACTCAGAATTCCCCACAGCCAACTCCACTCACCCGCTCCGCATATTTAGCGTCGCTGTGGGCTCCTGGTTTCTCATTCACCTCAGCTTCCTGGTTGTTTGCTGTGGGTGTGGAGCCACCAGTCACTGTGTTTGGACCACTTGCCGCCTCTTCTAGTGGTTGCTGCAGAGTTTCCTCTTGGGCATTCTTCACCTCAGAATCTGGGCCTGTCTCTGTTGTCATGGTTACTAATTATCTGCATTTGCAAGGGTAAGAGAAGAACAAGAAAGGGATTAAATGTGCAATCCTAGTTATTGAAACATTTTCTTTCTGAACCACTAGGGACACACGTGTCCTCCTGGTGATGTCTCAGATGCAGGCAACTGCACGGCAGCATCCCTGCAGAGGGGCTTCCAAATCATATGTGCACAATTACTGAATTGGCCACTTGGACACTGCAGGCCAATCGCAAACACCCCACCCTGCTGAGATGCTGCATGGAGGATGGAAATCTTTGCAGTAAGCATCTCCTGATGGAGTGGGTTTATAGCCTACACTTATTATCCCTCACAACTCTGCTCACTTTGGAACTCAAAGGCAGGGTTGCCCGGTAGCATTATTTCAGATTAGGGATAGGGAACCTGTGGCCCTCCAGATGTTGTCAGATTGCAACTCCCCTCAGCCTCAGCCAGCATGATCAATGGTCAGGAATAAGAGGAGTTGTAATTCAATAGCATCTAGAAGGCCACAAGTTTGACATCCCTGCATGAGGCACCATTGCGCAGAAAATCATAGCCCCATAGAACACAGTGAGTAGCTCTTCTTTCAAAATACACAAGTTTCAGGGCATTCTACACACAGAACAGGCAACTCTGCAGCAGAGTGCTCTTTATTTTTTGAAAGCTTGATCTAGCAATCCTAGATCAGGAACTCACCCTGGGTGACCTATATTCTAAACATAATTTTATTTTTCTTTGACAGTAGGGCCCTGCTTTTCAGCATTCCGCTAATACGGTGGCGCCAGTGGGGTGATCAGCTGCAGCGTGGGGAGCTTGCGCACTACAGCTGATTGCTGTCAGCTGGAGCACGGCGGCTGGAGCTTCCCTCGCTGCAGCTGATCACAAGCTGTAGCACACAGGGAGCTTGCTCACTACAGCTGATCGCTGTCAGCT
Source organism: Rhineura floridana (assembly GCF_030035675.1). Lineage (NCBI taxonomy): Eukaryota > Metazoa > Chordata > Lepidosauria > Squamata > Rhineuridae > Rhineura > Rhineura floridana. Next base: position 43,059,517 of record NC_084485.1, on the reverse strand, counting down.
TGAGCGCAGCAGCTGGAATAGAGTAGGCCCCACTTTCCAGTGGTTTTTGCTTTTCAGCGGGGACCTGGAAGGTAACCTGGCATATGAGTGGGGCCCTACTGTATTTATTTAACAAATTTATAAACCGATTCAGAGAATAAAGCTACTGAAGTGGTGTACAAGATAAAAATAGAATAAAACAAAAACACAAGCTCTAAAAGCAATAAAACCATTTCAGCAGACTCTGAAAACTACAGATTCTTTAAAAAAAAAAAACAATTTCACAGATAAAGATTGCAAAACAACTTTCTATATAGCAGTAGTGGCTAATCTTTTTTTTTTTTTTTTACCCAAGGCTCACAATTACCCTTGGTTAACTCTCAGAGGGCAGCATGCCAGCTGTGGGTGTGGCCACCTCACACACTCTCATGCACACTCTTGCATGCACACATGCACACCCACACATGCACGCGCGCACACCCACACACAGGCAGACAGCCCCCCTCTTCTGCTGATCCATGAACATGAGGTGAGGAAGGGAGTTATCACCCCCTTTATGCTAATCAAATTATCAATCTCATGACTGGGACAGTAGTGATTTGTATCCCCATCACAGCACTGAGCTTCGCCCAGCCCAGCACTATGCATATATTTGCTGCTGCTGCCAAAATTTATGAGGTCTTGGAAGACCCACAAAAAACTGCTTGGGGGCTGGATCGGACCCCCAAACTTGGGGTTAGCCACTTCTGCTATACAGTGAAACACTCTTCTTTAAAAGAAGGAACAATCAACAATCATATTCAGAGTTACATTTTCAAGAGGCAGAGAGGAAGCCAAGATATTCTTCCCTAAATGTATTCCGTAAAGCCATAAAGACCTGGCTCTTTCAACAGGCCTTTGGGATTTCCGGGGAGGGTTAACCGTTGTGACTGAAATGCCTCTAACCCTGCATTGGTATTGTTCTTGCTGCTGTATTGTTTTTGCATTGCATTATTGTATTTATTGTATTTTGTTTTAATTGTTATATGTACGTCGCCTAGAGTGGCCAATGGCCAGATAGGCGACACATAAATTAAATTTTATTATTATTATTATTCTCTTGCTCAGTGTGAACACATTTGTTTAAAAGGTGCCGCTTCTTTCTTGTACTCTTTAAAGATACAGCTCAGGAAAAAATGCCAAGTATTTTTGGCATGTGGAATAAACTCCTTAAAGTAATGCTAAAGAAAGCCAATCTGAGCTTAAATTTTGGTAACAGGGATGGAGGTTTTTAGGGAATTTGGACTAAATCTCAGTGGGTAACAGAAAATGGTATTTGCAGAGGCAGTATTTGCAGGTAAAACCAATGGGACAAGTCTCCCACAGCTCATATTTCAGACCACACGCAATCAAACTTCTGCAACGCCTGTATATTTATGTAGAAGACCCACCAACACATACACATACAGTAACTTGACACGGTGTGCCTGGATGCTTGATTACCCCATCTGCATATATGTTCATCTGCTTCTGCTGAATTCTTACTTGGCCACAGATGTGTATAATTTTCAATACTTCTCCTACTGAGGCTCAAGCAGAGCAGTAAGAGCATCAACAAAATCTCAGTGTAGTACTCAAAGCCAGACCTTTCCTCTGGGGCTTAAGGAACCACAGCCACACATGCAGCCCTGTATCTAGCCAGTGTCACAGCCTATAGCTCGATTGCACACAGCACCAAATCTTTCCCCTCCCTTGTTACAGAGAAATACAATCCACATGGATATTAGAATTCAAAAGCAAGCATGCCCTGATTACTGAGCCCTGACTCATAGCTGTTGGGCTGACCCCATCCTGTGCATTGTTATCTGGGATTAACGAGATTGCAGACACAGCTGCACATAAGGGCACAGATTAATGTGCTGGCACCTGCAGCAAGCCAGCAACATCCCTCCAAATGACTAGTATTGCTGATCAGTGCCCAGCACTAAGGTTCCATCCCACTCACAGTACAGACAACACAGCAGGTCTCACAGTCCACATAGGCTCTTGAAAACAAGATCCATACATGTTGAGAAAAAGTTTTTGTTTAGATGGTTCTTTGCCAGAGAGCCACCCAAATGCCTGTGCCCAATGTAGTCTCTCTTTCTTAGCCCATTCTGAAACTTTTCTTTCTTTCTCTCTCCCCACCCCCAACTCAGTAGAATGGGAGCCAGAGACAGCCGTCTGTGCTGTTGGCTCCATCTTAATTTCTAGCCCTTGTTCAGCTTGTGAACGGAACTCTATTATGGCATAGCCGTAGCAGGTAGAAGAATAAAAAAGCAAGGCTTGATCTGTTCAATGCAAATGAAGCTCTAGTCCGGTAGAACTGGGATGCAGCAAGCAAGAAGTCACCAGACTAGAACTGGGTGGCAGCCAGAGATCTTGGGAAGATATTTAATAGCATAGCAGAGAAATATATTTAGCAGTGCACAACATACTTTGTAATGTCTGCCTTTTGGGGCTTTAGCTCAGAGGCAGAGCATGCAGAAAGTCCCTGTTTCAATCCTTGGCATCTCCAAACAGGGTTGGGAATGTCCCCTGTCTGAAACCCTAGGGAGCCACTGCCAGTCACTGTAGACAATACCAAGCTTAGATGGGCCAATGGTCTGCCTCAATATAAACTAGCCTTCTATGTTCCTATATATCTTATCCTAAATAATCTCTCCCCAAGAGCTATCTGGGTTTCTTTAGAATTTTATAACAATTATTTAATGTGAAGGTCAGTAATGGCAAGCAAGCTTCCCTTAAAGACAGCCTTTCCACCATCATGCATCTTGCCCAGCAATGTGTAGCTAGTGTTGGGTGTCTTCTAGCACCATCTCAGTTCAGATGAGGTGAGAGTGAGGTGCAAAGGCCTGCTCAGTACTCACATAAATTGAGGATGTGCTCTCTAATACATGCCTTAGAATCACATAGGAGTTTCATGGATTTTGTGGCAGATATGCAGAGATTCCTTGGTGGACAAGTGTATAGGCCATGCTGATTCTCCTTGGCTCAGAATATGAACCTCAGTGACCTGATATGCTCACCTTAAATTCAAGGTAAATGTTATATTAGAACTTTCCCTGAGTTGTTCTCAGGATCCAATTTTAATCTGACCCAAAGAACAACTCGGCTCTCTCCCCAGTCCCTCTCAAACACCCAGCCTCTTTAACTGGCTGCTGCTCTGGTGGGCAGGTGGGACCTCTTTTTCTTGCTCCTGCCTCTGGCATCTGGAGTGCTATGATGGCAGTGACCCATGCGTAAGCACCTCTGTGAAATGCTATTTTCCAAAAGCTATTGATGCTGGAAGGGGATGAAGAAAATTATAATTGCCAGAGCTGTTAGCCCACTACAGCATAGAAGGAAGGATGGAGGAGAAAGATCTCCCTCCTGTCAGCTGCCCGCATACCAGACTCCTGATTAGTGGATGGGGTGGCAGAGGGGTGGTGGTTAAGGCTGCATACACACCATACATTTTTTTTTACAATAATTTTTATTCAAATTTTCATAAAACAAACAAAACAAAATCATAAAACATTCAAAGACAAAAAACAAAACAAAACAAAAATGATTAAACAAAAAAATAAAATATTGACTTCCCATTTGTCGCAGATCAGTTATAGGTCTACAATATATAACAATCCTGTCTCTTAAATTATATTATAAAATCACTTTCCCCCAGTAGTTATCTTAATTAATCATCAAATCTCATAAACATTACTTTATTCTTTCCACAAAAAGTCAAAGAGAGGTTTCAATTCTTTAAGAAATATATCTATCAATTTTTCTCCAAATAAACATGTCGATTAACCCATCTCGTTAATAATAATAATAATCTTATTGTCATAACCATAGTCCAAATAAACATATCGATTAATCCATCTCATCAAAATCTGTTAGGTCCAATAATTTCAATAGCCATTATTCCATTATCCATATTAATTCCATCTTCCATCTTCAATAGTCCTGTTAAGTCCAGTAATTTCAGTGTCCAATCTTCCATTATCAGTATTCCATAATAATCTTGCTGTCATAGCCATAGTCATATAATAAGAGTCTGATGGGAATTTCCTCTATCCCAAATATTTTCTTGCCATCGATTCTGAATAAGTTGCTGAAATATTGTTGTAAAGTCATATCTCTGTTCTTCTTTTTTACAAAATGCACTGGCTCATCTCTTGAGAGTTTTTCCATTGTCACATGGCTGCAGTTAATTCCATAGATTTTCTCTATATCAAGCTCCATCACGTCATTCCAGTCCAGAAAACTATCCAAGCCATTGATAACTTTATCTCTAATATCTTCATTAATTTCTTCAGAGATAACGTTAAATTCCAAACAGTAAATTTTATTTCTAATATCCATAAACTCCAGATCTTTTTCCAATTCCACATTTGTTCCAATCTCCAGGGCTTGTATCTTCCCTTTATTTTTTCTTTTCTCATCTCTGATTTCATTCTCCTCTCCCACAGGATCCCCTATTTCTTTAAGCTCCTGCGTCATTTTGCGCAGTTCAATTTTCAGCTCCTTACTGCCCTGTCGCAGGGTTTGTTTCGTTATCTCAATCTCATCCATTATTTTCTGAAACATAATTACTTCCAGATTCTCAGCCACTTTCTTGATTGCCATTTTTAAAACCACGAAAACAAAACAAAACAAAAATAAAGAAGAACCACTTCTTATTTCAGCAACAATTGGGTTAATATTCCAGGCTTGATGACATCACAGTATAAACAGAGCAGCCTGCCTTATCTCTCTATGTTCAAGAATACAAAACAAATTTAGTTCCCAGCATCAAAACAGTTAGTGGCGTCGTAAAGAAGCAGATTCGTCAAAATAAAATAGACCAAAAAGAGAATAGTCCCAGACAATATAATGTTCCAAAGTTCATATTTTTTTTTTTCTCCTCGGAATAGAAATCCCTCTTCTGTTTATATCTTTAGAATGCACTTCCAGGACAGCTTTTTGCAATAGAAGCAGAGATAAGCTGTTATTTTCGTGAATAACAGAGAAGAGTTATAGCTCACCCAGAAGTTCTTTAAAGCTGATTCATTTGACAAATCTCTTTTTACTGCAACAATTTAAACCAAGTAAAAAAAAAAGATAGAAAGAAGGGTGCTTGCCTGTTAGTCCGTTTTCTCTTTGAAGAAGAGATAAACGTGTCGCATTAATCAGATAGAGCTTGTTCGGAAGTCCGTCCAGCATTGCTGGCTGGACCTTTTCTCATAAATTGATGAAATCCAGTCCTCCCAACAAAAACAGGCTTTTGAGGTTGATCTCTACGTTTCTCCCTGCCCGGGAGAAATTTCATCAGTCAAAAGAAAAATGTTCTGACTGATTTATATCAGAAAAAGCTTCTTCTGAGGCGGGAGCCCGTCTCAAAAGCAGGCACAAGCGAAGTCACCCTTCCCGGAAGTCATACACACCATACATTTAAAGCACACTGTTTCCCCCATACAATCCTGGGAACTGTAGTTTACCCTTCACACAGCTATAATTCCCAGCACCCTTAACAAACTACAGTGACTAGGATTTGGGGTGGGGGTGTCATGAGCTTTAAATATATGTACACAGATACATATCAGTGATATGTACACAGCCAGAGGTTCACGTGAACGGAAGAGGAGATATCGGACCTTACTGCAAACCTAGTGATAGCACTGATGTGGATTTTTGCTCTTCCATTGCTGCAGGGAGCTGCTTTGGTCACGTTTATGTGGAAAAGCTGCATACAAATTGAAATTGTTGTTGTTAGGCTTGTAGTTGGGCTTCAAATAAGAAGAGTACATTCCCTTGCTACAACATGGTATCTCTCTTGTTTGAACAATGTTCTGCTTAAATTACCAGTGGGGTATTAATGAAAAAAAACTTATCAGAAATACAGATGATCTTAAGATAGCAATAACATTTATATAGAGCAAAATACTTCACACATGCATTTTGGTAATCCGTATATTAAATCACAGTTAATATACCCATATTGATCTAGTCCCCAGTCTCTTAAAGACAGTGGTGTTACTAAATTGTTTAATTTAGCTCATTTAGGTAATTATAGACTAGTGTCTAATATAGCAGGGGTCATCAATGTGATGCCCATGGGCACCCATGTGCTAACAGAGCCCCCCCTGGTGCCCACCAGGTCCCTTCTCATGTTAAAATAAAGCTCAAAAGAAGCATTCTATTGCAGCCAATAGCATAGGCTTGCAGTGTGTGTGTGGTGCCCACAATAGTTTCTCCAGTTTGCATATGTGCCTATGAGCTCCAAAATATTGGCAACTTCTGCCCTACTTGTTGGGATAACAGCTTGTTTTGCCAAACCATGCATCAAATTAGAAAAGCAAATGTGGAAATGGTTACTTGAAAACCGATGGGGAATGGATCAATGACCTGACTCTATAATAAGGCAGCTTCTTATATCTAATAGGCATAAATAGGGAATCACTTACTGAGAAGATCTTCTTCCTGAAAATAAAACAACAACTAGAAAGAGCTAAGCTGCATGGGGTGAGGCCATAAGCTCTTCAGTTTCCTCAGGATGCATGTTAACATTGCGCAGAGCATTGGGTTTAGCTGTCAAATCACTATTTGTCAATGCTCACTGGAAAGTCTGGGATAAGTTACTATCTTTTATCCTAATTTTTCTATGGGTAATTACAGACCGCCATCATAAATTATTATCAAGGCAGTATGTCAGGTAAATGTATTTAGGGCTGACTAGGAGACAGAACATCTAGCTCCCTGGAGCTTTGGCCACTGCCAAGTTCTTTTCAATACTAAATTGGAACAAAACTGTCAAAATGAACAATACATTTCTGAGCCTGAAATGCTGAAATGAACAAAGTTGATATTATTGAGGAAATGACATGTTTGCACATGTCAAAATAACTTTTTCCCCCATTTCAAAATGCCACTTCGAAGTGACATGTTTTAACTTCCCCCACTGAAAACTTGGTGTTTGTTTTTTTTAAAGTGAGAACATTTTCTTAAGAGCACCTTTGACATTGATGAATCCCATTTTCAAGTTAAAAAACTAATGCTGTAGCTGCAAAGCTACCAAGATTTTGTATAACGCTGCAATGCTAATCCCACTTACTTGGGAGTAAGCCACAGTGACTTCAATAGGGCTCGCTTATGAGTAGACATGATTAAAATTAATTATTTTTAAAGAATTTATCTCACTCTTTGTTCAAAAAGGAGCCCAATGTGATGTTCATTGTTTTTTTACCATGTCAGCTTGGCATTCTCCTCTGGTTTCTACACCCTAAATCGAATTTCTACTCTTTTCTCAACATAGATGTCTTTGTGTACCCACACTGTATACATACATGCTCAGACACAGAGGTATGCACAAATACTATTAAAAATGCAAAAAAAAGGTGAACAAAGCCACTGTTACTGTAACTACAAGATATATTATTTTTTGCTGAGTCCAGTCATCAGTTAAAGCAGGGATGTGAAACATTTGGCCCTCCTGATGTTGTTGGATTCCATCTCCCTTCAACTCCATACAGCATGGTCAGTGGGCAGAGAATATGAGGATCGTAGTTCAATATCATCTGGAGGACCACTGATTCCCCATCCCTGAGTTAAAGGAAAGGGTTGGTGCTATCCACTCTCACCTTTTGCAATGGGGAGGGGAGTTGGCCATTTAGATATCAATGGTGCACTTGTAGTCTGGTTACTAACATTTGAAATAAAAAAAATTGGGTATGGTAATGGAACCTGTGCCGTAGAGCCTAGTGTAGGTTCAGGAATGGAGCTAGAGGTGGAGCCCCACATACTTTTGATGGCCTTGTGGGTGGAGTTCAGTGTTGTTGATAGGACTTTGTGGTGAAACCCAGTACAAAGGTTGTCTGATTCCCCAAGCATACAGCTTAAAAGACACCTTGCAAAGGGCACAAAAAGGAAAGGAAAGCATGGTGAGGCCATTTCCCCACTCTTCCCCACTTTGGCTGGCAATGGTAACAGGTAGCCAGTCTGCCAGCCTGTTAGCAAGTGGCTAGAAATCACACAAAGAGAGTAACAGTGTCAGTTTCCGGAGGAGAACACTGGTTTTTTTCTGTTTGGGCTGGTTACCCACAAGGAGGTGCCCTTGTTTATCCCCCAATGCTTTTTTTGCAATGAGATCTTCACACACTAAAACCGCCATGCTGTGTCCTCTTACCACAGCAGGGTTCACACACAGCATGGGCTACACTCACCAAAAATGAGCTTTCTGATGATTCCACACAAAGTTTTGCCTTCACGCTTTAATCCAGCATTGTGAGCATTTCTGTTCTCTGACCACAGAGGTCAGTCTATCTGCCAGACTTGTGAGCTTGCAGTCTGGAAACTCCCTCTCTAACACATCTGTGACTGAACTGGAAGCCAATGGATTCTCTTGCCATAACCGAGTTCCCTTTTCTCATTGTTATAATATGCAGGTAGATTAGTGGCACTTCCAGACAACCTGTTTATTAAGCGTTTATTCTGACTGATTGATTAGATGGACCTTGTCTATTTCAGGAGCATTCATTTTGATTTGTCTTCAGGAAGGTTAGATGGTGTTGCATCAAAACAAGTGTTATCCCACACTTTCCAGTGCATTTCCTGTCATGTCCCTTATTGCAAAAAATCAAGTCTTTTGGGGAAGAAGGTTTGTTTATTGATTGATTAATTTATATCCCACTCTTCCTCCCAGCAGGAGCCCAACTGTGTAACCTGAATTTGCCAGTATGTTACTGAATCCCACTCAAAGCTAGCAAGAGTCTGGAAGGACCCTAATAGAGTAACTATTTTATAGAGCAGCATCAAGTCATAATGTAAGGCTCTGTATTATGGAGCTGGAGAAGAAGAACGAACAGAAGAATCAGGGAAAGCAGATAGGAGAAACCACAGCTCTCTTTGGGTATGTACACATTGTAGCCAATAGACGTAGGTTTTTCTCATTCCAAAATTGTTCATGCTCATCATCAACATGCTGCATTCAGTCTAGATGGATTTTAGATGCTGCAGTCCACAACCGTGGGTGTGGTTACTTGATATTCATTTGAAAACCCTCCCCTTGATTAGGTTATCCACGCCTTTCCCTCCCTGCACACACCCCAGGTGAATGGTGGTTGTGATCTTGGTATATGCCCACCCACAATGTCATTGGGCAGGGGTGGATACACTCCCCCCATTGTCAAGACAGCCTACACTGTTTTCAAATGTACGCACTGAAGGCCAATGCAGAAACAACCTACAAAGAGTTTTTATTTTCAGAATGAAACCAGGTTTTCAAGAAGTGCTTTTCAAGGGTAGGGGAGAGATGTGATAGCCCTAGATTGTGCGTGGACTGTGTAAAAAGAATAAGGACTCAGTCTTCATTAATTCTAGAATAAAGTGTTGTATATGCACAGCCTTCATTTCCCAACTCAGTAGTAGATTTAAAGGAAGAATCTCTGGGTTGTGGCTTGTGATGCTGCTGAAACATTAGTTCACAAATGAATCCAATATGCTTGTAATTCTCAAATGTATAAGTCCCAACTTCAATCCAACATATGCTAGGATTGTATCCAATTAGTGCCTTTGTTTTTGATTCAGCAGTAAGTGCTGCTAATGGAGGAGGAGGAGAGGTGGAGTGTCCTCCAATCCCGGAGACCTGATTTGCCTCTCTCTCTCTCTCTCTCTCTCTCTTTTTCTTGTGTGTGGGTGTGTGTTTGGATCCCACCCACCCTGAATATTTCAGTAATTGATTACAAGTTATATTGTATTTTCAGCACCAGCAGTTCCCATGATTTTGGAGTGGGGTGGGGTCTTGTCTTAGCAAACTTACAGTAATACAAGTAATCTGAGGAATTTTAAGCCATTTTTCCCCTTTATTTTCTTTAACTTCCTTTAAAAGGTAAAAGCCTCTCACCAGGAGGCTAGAAGCCACGGTTCCTTTCACATGCTTTCAAAACAGAGCTGAAAATGTCCCTGCAAATGGCACCATATGATCACATAATGTTGTTTCCAGTGACTGTATGGGGGGCGGGAGATAGAGAGCAACACATAATCACTTAATGTCTTTTCCAGAGACATTTCCAGTCCCCTTTTGCTTCTTAGCCTCTCAGAAAGGCTACCTTTAAGGAAGTTTAAGAAAATAAAGAAAATGGTTTAAAAGCCCTCTGACCACCTTGTATTACTTAGTATTCAAAGGCACCTTGACATCTCATAGAAACAGATAACTTTTGTCTGAGTTCATGGTGTTACTCTCGTAACTGAGTGAGCAAATGGTGAATTATGAGAGCGTCAGTTTGTCTATCACTGGTTGCAACCTGGCAACTCTGCTACTTACATATGAAGAAGCATCAAGGGTTCCACTCAGTCCCCTGGGGAGGGGGAAATGCAGATGCAGGTGACAAGTAGTAGGAACTGCGGCCATTTCAGTCTTACCAAATGCTACTGGCTAGTAGCTGGAGAGCTGGACCTTCTACAACAGAAAGTCATGTCACTGCAGGCTCCAGTGGCAGGTCACTCCTGCTTATTCTGCCTAAAGAAATGTTAAAGGCCTTCCATTTTAACTTAACTTGGGCTGCTTCATGGGTAGTTTGCTTATTTAATCTGAACTGGAATGTAGTAATGGTCTTGATCCTGCCTAGATCCAAATATCTAAAGCTTAATAATGATTTTAACAAACGAGAGGGGGCAAAGAAGATCACATGCTTTGTATACAGAAAGTCCTAAGTTCGATTCCTGGCATCTTCTAGTAAAAAAAAACTTAGCTGGTGAGATCTCTGGGTTAGATAGACCAATGTACCACTTCTCTACAAAACAGTATCCAAAGTTTCTGGAGAAAGCATCCAAGGATAACAAGAACAATGTGGACGCCATTTGATGAGATTCTTCATCAACTGCCAGCATAGGAATCTGCCTTATGCCAAGTCAGAAAATTGGTCTATCTAGCTCAATATTGTCAACACTGACTGGTAGCGACTCTCCAGGGTTTCAGACAGGAGTCTTTTTCCATCCCTACTTGGAGATGCCAAGGGTTGAATTTGGGACCTTTTGCATGCAAAAGATGTGCTTCGTCAAAGGTTCGTATATTTTGTATGTGTGTGAATGATGCTGCAGCGATGGAGATTTATCAAGGGAGCAAAGTGTAGAAGAATCAAAAACTGTTTATGCCACAGAACAACAACCTTTCCCTACTATCCACCCATGCCATTTCACTAAATCATTCTGAGCTTCTTAGCGACGATCTGCATTAAACCGTTAACCTAGGATTCACCTTAAGGGAACAGGGTGTGGGTTCTGTGATTTCCCCACCCACAGCCTTTTGCCTAGTGCTTCCAACCTCCCTTGCTCATAGATGTGCCTGGCTGTGCACTGAACACAATGGTGTTGACAAACCCCGCCCACGCCTATGCCCTGGAGCATGACATTTGATTAACTAAATAGTTATCTTCACTTATGTGGCTACACATGTCAGCAAGGCTCGGATTACCCAGCCCCTTCCATCTCACCACCACCACCAATTTTAAAATCCAGAGTCAACTTTCCTCCCCAACAAGCTCCTGCAGCACAGAATTCCATTGGTGGGTTACACCCTGTCCAAAGTCTTTGTCTGTTAAAGGAGAAAGCACCTGCATTCATGTATTTGTTACTATTACCCTGAATTGGCCTTGAGTGATTCTCTCTGCATATTAGAGGCACCCAAACCTGCCTTGCTTCTTTTTGCTGGAGTTGCTTAGGGGACTAGAAAACGAATGTCACAAAGAGTGAAAATTACAGGCTCATGAGAGCCCTACGTATTACAGTCACTGTGAAAAACTCAGGTGATATACCTGTTTGTTTTGTCAGCAAACACGTAAAATGTACATGTAATATACATCTTTAAACAGACACAATTGCCTGGAAACACTGATTTGGTCAGGGCCCTTTAAAAATCTATTATTAGACCCACACATGTGTTTGCTGGGGAAAAAGTTATATTTTTTGCAGAAAACAAAACACATAGAACAGCTTTTATAGGCATAAATAGTGGGCTTAAAAGCAGAACTACACATGACAGTGTAAGACCACACCTTCAAACACAGGTTGTTGCCCCAAACTTGTAAAGTAGGAGTGAGGGTCATTTCCCCTTCTGCCTATTGGCATTTCACTTAGTGTGTTGCTTTGGAGGTGTGTGAAAGTGACCAATATTTGAAGACATGGACCTGTTGCCATCACATACAGTTCTGCCCTAAACACAAAACCACCCTGTTATCACAGCTAGGATGAACCTGTATGCACGTTTCATACACTAGATTTTTCAAATTGGCGCACACGTCCACATAAGTCATGATGTTAAGTTTGGGAATATATATCATACTACTGTAAAACATGCTTTGTGGGTAGTTTGCAGAAAGAAAACAATCCACTTTGCCATGTAAAGATACACAAAACTGTACCTTGAGTTGTCATTGGTAAGGTAGCTAGATCTATACTCTGGGAGAACCTCAATTCCTCTCAGACTCATGAAAACCCTATTCATAGGGTCAACCATAAGTCGGAATTGACTTGAAGGCAGTACATTTACATATAGAAGGAATCATTCCACTAGCTATGACTTCCCAATAATTAAATATATAAGAGTCATGCTGGATCAAGACAAAGGCCCATCCAGTCCAGCATCCTTTTCTCACAGTGGCCAACCAGATGCCTACGGAAAGGCTACACTGAAACTCGGCAAAAGTCATACATGGTGAAATTCTCAGTTCTGCTACATGTCTGACCCATCCCAAATGCGCCAATGTTTTTAAAGGGAACCATTTTTGAAAGTTCAATTTCATATTTGGCACGTTCTGGCACACCACTAGTGTCAGACCAGCAAGAAGGCCTTCGAGTATATACAGTCTGATGGATGGTGAACAGCAGAATAGATCAGCACAAGGTGAAGCATTGTTCATAGCTCATTGTTCACCACTCTGCTGTGATAAATGAACCTATTTAAAAGGAAGTAGTTCTAATAATTTTGCCGTGTACAGACAACTATGGTTTCTCCAGTGTATGCTACATTTCTGGTGCTTATGAACGAGAACAACTGATGACTACCATACTACAGCACCGTCTGGAGAAATACAGCAGTGTGTCTACTGATGGGCAGACTGAGGCTGCAATTCCATACACACTTACCTGGGAATAAGTCTGAACTTAATATACTTGTCATGGGCAGGAGTGTACTGTTAGCAGTTGTCAGGAAAGGTGTGGAAGATAAGTGGCTGTAACCCCTTCTTCCCATTGCCCATGCTGATAAGCAAGCTGGTCAGGTTTTGATCTGCCAGCCAAGCTAATCATGCTTCTTGAGGATCAAGCAGGAGACGGCAGGACTTTATATATAAAGAATTATTGGATTTAAGAAGATAAGAAGAGCCCTGCTGGATCAGGCCAATGGCCCAAATAGTCCAGCATCCTGTTCTCACAGTGGCCAGCCAGATGCCTGTGGGAAGCCTGCAATCAGGACCTGAGCACAAGAGTGGTCTCCCCTGCCTGCAGTTTCCAGCAACTGGCATTCAGAAGTATGCTGCCTCCAACAGTGGGGTCAGAGCATAAGAACTTATTTTTGTTTCTACACAGAGTGACCCTAGCCAACTTCAGGAACAAGAAATAAGGGTTTAAGGTGTTATGAGAAGCATGGAGCTGCTGCTGCTCTGTACCTCTTTGTCTCCTCTTGTTTGCAACATCTGAGTCAGGTTAGGTCTGGGGACTGAATGTGGCTCTCCAAGCCTCTCTGTTTGGTCCTCAAGACACCCCCCAGGCCATACTCCCTTCCCAGCCACACACCCTACTGACCCTGCTTCATACCCTTCCTAAGTGTTTTTGCCTGGCTTGAATGTGTCCTTGAATTCTGATAATGCCTCCTGCTTGCCTGGATGGAAGACACAGGGATGTGTAACTCTGTGTAGGAACTAGCCTACTGCACAATGGTAAAACTTATATTCCTTGATCCGCCACCTGGCATGTGGCCCCCAGAAGGGAATGCAGCCCTCATGCTGAAAAGGTTCCTTACCTTTGATACAGGTAAATAAAATGTGTGTTGTGATGTCATTGCCCTATCAGTGCCCCAGGACCAGTTTGCCAACCAATGATACAAGGTGGAGATCGAGCAACGCACAGCGTGGTGATATCATACCACATGTGCTTACCTAGATGTTATGAAGAAGAGGGAGAAAGGGATATGGAGTAACAGCTTCAGTGTCCCTCATAAATGTCATGTTAAGCTTGAAGGCACATAACAGCAGAAAAGCTACTAAAGTTGCAGACTTAAAAAGGACAGCTATTCTCTTACTGCAGACAAGTTTTCTAAATTAAGAGAAAAGGTTCCTTTGTGCAACCCAATCCTACGTGTGCTTATTTCAGAAGCAGAACCCAGACAGTTCGATGGGATTTACTCTCCAGCAATTGGGGTTAAGACTGCAGCTTTAACCTATTGCCTTAATAGAATCTATGTTGTTTTTGAGGTAATCTACCACAGATACTCCAAGCTCACAGTTACTAGCTTAGTAACCTTAACTAGCTTAAAGTTAAGCATCCTCTCTCTATGAGAGCTGAACCAGCTAAAGGGGATATTTTCCCCTCCTTAATGTAGGAAAGTTAGATAGGTTGTTTGATGCATATTTAAGGGTACATGTGCAAAATATGAAACTAAAAAATTAAGATCCACTTAAAAAGATCATCTTCAGTAAGCTGTAAACATAAGAAATGATTTACTAGATCAGAACAAAAGTCCATATAGCTTAGATTGTTTGCCACAGTGGGCAACTGGATGCTCCTGGGAAGGTCACAAAAAGATGGCAGGCAGCCAATTCCTGTTTTTCTCAGTATCTAATATTCAGAATTATATACTGTCTCTGAAGATGCCAATTAGCTATTATGCCTAATAGCCATTAATAGCCTGTCCCTTCATGCATTTTTAACAATTTTAAAAAGCCATTTATGCTAGTGACCATGACTCCCAACATCCCATGGCAATCTCTATGTCAATTATGCATTGCTCAAAGTGGCACTTCCTTTTGTTTGTCCTGAGCCTACTCCCAATTAATTTAATAAAATGACCTCAGGTTCTCATGTTTCGAGAGACAAGTGATACTATTTTTATTCTCACCCCCCAAACCTCTAGCACCTTCCCTCTCAGCACCACTTCAAATTTTAGGCAGTAGATGTGTTTTGAGCGTGTGAACCGCATGTCTTAAGTGGTGAACGCCAAAACATCTGAAAGGGAGAGAAATGTCTTCAGATGTGCAGTGAACACATGCCAGGGATCTGGGCCAAATCATACATCCCTGGTTTGTGTCTCCTGAGTGTCCCCTTCAAACATCACCATTTTCATGGTACTTAAATGGTGGCCATACTAAAAACTCATCTGCTTTTCTTCTCACAGAACTAAGCCCCAACATCTGATGCCTTTCTTCCTAAGAAAAACCCTCCATCTCATCCCTCCCTCTGATCAGTTTTAATTACTCTTTCCTGTCCATGCTTTCAGCTCCACATTATTTTTTGGGGGGAAGGTGGCACAGTATTCTGTATGTTGTTGGACCAACAACATCCATCACCTAATAATCCCCAGCTCTGCATTGCTTTTTTCACAGCCACAGAACTGAACAGACTTTGCCAATGAGATTTGGATATCTTTCCTGAGTGCTTTCAGCCAATTTAGGACACACAGTGATGTGTGTAATTAAAACTCCCCCCACCCATTTGCAACACTTTGCTTATTATGTGCTTACTATGACTCTCATCTGCCATCCTGTTGCCCAGTCACCTAAGCCAGCAGAAATATGTCACCAATGCCATTTAACCCCAGTACTCGAAAAGTTTGCACATCTGTTGCCTGGAGAAGATCTCCAGTTTGCACCCTTACCCTCTTGGATGATTGCTCCTTTTGAGTGCACTCTGCATGTCAACCTGTGGTTCACAAAGATCTGCCAAGCACTGAACTCTTAAAGGAGTAATTGCACAGACAGCCCCCAAGGGATATTCCCCAAGGGGAAGAAACCAAAACCTTTTAATAATTTAAAATTATAATAAATCTACACTCATCCCCTCAACGCCTTACTTCAAAGTGAGTCTTGGGCTGGCATCAGCAACAGAGAAAGCTTGGGCCATGGAAAGTGTGTTGTAATGGCTGTAAGATTCTTTTCAATTTGATGGGCAAGTTACTGATGATGGGGGATGGGGAGTATATAAGAATACAAGAATGTCCACTAGACAGAAGTGGCTGGTGGCTCCATGTCATTGGGCAGTGGAATCCACTCCGGGTTTTAGTCTGAACTTTCAAGAAGCTTTCAACCAGCTGCCACTGTCACTAAATAGAGGTACAGGCTATCTGAGGGTGGGCAGGGTGCTAGAAAAAAGGGAGGCTAGCTCAAGTCAGACAAGATGCTTCTAAAAATATCAGGTGACACAGAGAGGGCACTCCACAGTCAGACTGGCAATTGCGCTTCCATCCTCTTAAACTGAACTGAGCCACCCAGTTTAAAAGACCTAAAATTGCTCATAGCTCAGTGACAGAGTATGTGCTTTGCAGGCAAAAAAGTGCCTAGGCTCAGTCTCCAGGTCTAGCATCTCAGGTAGCAGGGCTGGAAAAGGCATCTGTCCGGCAGTGACTCTCCAAAGTCTCACAATCAGTGTAGTCAGTACAAGACTTGATTAACCAGGCCTGGGGAACTTCAGACTAGGGGCTCAATGCCTAGTCCATGCCCCCTGCACAGGCCACACCCCCTCATTCCAAGCCACACCCCTTGCCCTCCTTGAGTGATTTTGCCTGGCTGGAATTTTTTACTTGAACTATGACAATGCCTTTTGGTTTACTGGATGGAAGCTGTGGCGAGAGAGAGAGAGAGAGAGAGAGAGAGAGAGAGCACTGAAACTTCTGTGTGGCTGCAATGAAGCCTACTGTACCAAGATAAGAGTCACATTCATTGCTTCACCCATTTTTGCCCACCACTGGCATGTGTCCCCCAGGACACTACCCACAAGGAAATGTGGCCCTTAGGTTAAAAGACGCTCCCCACATCTGAGACAAACCAATGGTTTGACAATGTATATCAGCTTAATTATTTCACATAAGCCTAAAAGAAATGTATATGTGTTTATCGTTTTTATTTCATATTAAAATTTCTACTTTCCCATCCAACAGAGGCACTCAAATCAGCAAAAAAATCCCAGAAACAGCATCATAATTTTTTAAAAAAAGAATACACATCATTAAAATCACGAAACACCCTATGAAATTAAAAGCAGCAAAAAAAGAACTCAAAAAAGCCAACTAACAAGCAATAACTCAAAGCATCAACAGAGTTCAAAGCTTGCTGAAGGAGAAAGGTTGTCAGGTGCCAGCAGTACACCAGCAGCAAGGAAGATAACCAGAGTTTGGGGAGGGGGAGCAAATTGCTTCCCATATACATTATCTCCCCACTCCCATCCATCACTTTAGGTAGGAGGTCTTACAATCTGCCTGGTTTCATTTTAAACATAAGAAGAGCCTGCAGGATTAGGCCAGTGGCCCATCTAGTCCAACATCTCACAGTGGCCAACCAAATGCCCATTGGAAGCCCACAAGCAGGCCTTAAGTGCAAGAGTACTCTCCCCTCCTGTGGCTTCTGGCAACTGGTTTTCAGAAGCTTACTGCCTCTGACTATGGTGGCAGAGCACAGCCATCGTGGCTAATAGCCATTGATAGCATTATCCTCCATGAATTTGTCTAATATTCTTTTAAAGCCATCTTAGTTGGTGGCCATCACTGCCTCATGTGGGAGCAAATTCTATAGTTTAACTATGTGCTGCGTAAAGAAGTGCTTTCCTTTGTCTGTCCTGAATCTTCCAACATTCAGCTTCCTTCCAACATGACACTTGTATCATGTCACCTCTGAGTCACTTTTTCTCTAAACTAAAAAGCCCCCAATGCTGCAACCTCATAGGGGAGTCCCTCCATCCCTTTGATCACTCTGGTTGCCCTTTTCTGAACCTTTTCCAACTCAACAATATCCCTTTTGAGGTGAGGCAACTCTGGATCATTCTGTTGCTTTTTAAATATGTGTGGTTGAAGTATTAAAGCAAAACTGGTCATCCCGGTAATGTCTAAGATGTGAAGGGAGGATATAACATTTTTTTGCCATCTCTTGTAGATTAATTTTCTGGCGGGGGGGGGGAGGCGGACCCAGCTAGTTCTAATACTTTGTTTTCAACATGTCTTCCTCCACTAAAAAATAATTCCAAAATCACTCCCATGGAGGAAAACATTACTTCAGAAGTATCCTCCTGTGAACTTCCAGCCTTTAGCTTAGGAAGAGTGACAGGTTATATGCCTCCTACTGGTGCAGCTGCCAGAACAGCCAAGGCCACCCTGCCAAACAAACATGGGCTGCTTGTGATGTGAGGCTCTCCGTCTCAATGGTCCATTCTGAAGGGCCAAACGCATATATAAATCCAGTCCCTTCAAGCCCTTGATGATGCAGCAGAGCAGCCAGAAGCGCTCAGTCTAACAGCCAGTACCAGGAATACACAATCCAAAAACAACAGCGGACTTGTTGGAGCCAGCATGGTTTGAGGGAATAGGACACTGGATTCAGACCAAGAGAAGCTGGGCTCCAAATCCCAGGTCTCAGCCCTAGACTCACTGTGTGGCCTCAGGCTACCCTTTTATGCTGAGACCAAGAGGAATCAGAGCATCTGGGAAGCTGTAGTACAAAAGACCATTCACATATGCAGGTGGAAGTGGAAAAGCAGCAAAGTATGTTGGATAAAATGATATGTGGGGGTTCAGGTTTTTATATTTGGTACATATGCAGAGTTGGAGGAGAGTGTTTATTTTATTTATTTATTCATTGCACTTGTACACCGCCCCATAGCTGAAGCTCTCTGGGTGGTTTACAGCAATCAAAAACATTAAAACAAATATACAATTTAAAACATGGTATTTTAAAAACAATTTAAAACACAATTTTAAAATTTAAAACAATATAAAAACATTAAAACACATGCTAAAATGCCTGGGAGAAGAGGACAGTCTTGACCCGGCGCCGAAAAGATAACAGTGTTGGCGCCAGGCGCACCTCGTCATACCATCATTCCATAATTTGGGGGCCACCACTGAGAAGGCCCTCTCCCTTGTTGCCACCCTCCGAGCTTCCCTTGGAGTAGGCACCCGGAGAAGGGCCTTTGACCTTGAACATAGTGTACAGGTGGGTTCATATTGGGAGACGCGTTCCATCAGGTATTGTGGTCCCAAGCCGTGTAAGGCTTTATAGGTCAAAACCAGCACCATGAATTGAGCTCAGAAACATATAGGCAGACAATACAAGCGGGCCAGAATCGGTTTTATATGTTCGGACCGTCTGGTCCCCGTTACCAATCTGGCCGCTGCATTTTGCACAAGCTGCAGTTTCCAAACCGTCTTCAAAGGCAGCCCCACGTAGAGTGCATTACAGTAATCTAATTTGGAGGTTACCAGAGCATGGGCAACTGAAGCCAGGTTCTTCCTGTCCAGATAGGGGCATAGCTGGGCCACCAACCAAAGTTGGTAGAAGGCACTCCATGCCACCGAGGCTACCTGAGCCTCAAGTGACAGAGATGGTTCTAGGAGAACCCCCAAATTACAAACCTGCTTCTTCAGGGGGAGTGCAGCCCCATCCAGGACAGGTTGTTCTGTCCCCCATGCTGTTCAACATCTACATGAAACCGTTGGATGTTGGCCCTAACAAAAGCAGAGAGTGCTCAGGGCTGGGTTATATATCATAAAAGCCTCTTGGGGCAATTCTTCAGCTTTCAATTTCAACCAGTTATTGTAAAGGATTGCCCAGTCATTGAGTGCCATCTGCCCAACAGTCTGAACCCGGCTCAGAATTTAGCATGCAGTTAATCTTGCCTTTAATTCTGTCAAGCATGTTCCTAGCCCTCATGGATCTTGGATAAAACTTTGTAAATGTGTGTGTAAGTGTGCAGAGATCTGATGCTGTCTCTGAAAACAGGGGTTCTGGGAGTTTGGGGAGGAAATATTCTTCTCGGAGCTAAGAGAGGAGCCAATTTGGACATCTTCCCGTTCCTCTCTTAAGATTTCTCTTTCCCATCATGCCACCAGCATCAGTCACAACTGTACCTCCTCCAGTACCAGCCTTCTCTCCAGTTCCATCACTGAGCTGCTCTGTGGCACAAAAACCAAATAAAGTTTGGGGTGGGGGTAGGCTGTAAATACTGAGCTGCCTAAGTTTGTTCTCTGGGTTGAAAATATCTGTGATATGGATGTAGTGTGTGTGCGTGGCTTGGACCAGAGAGGAATATCCTTGTAGACTAAGGCCTTCCAAAAATACTAGTGCCTCATAGTCTTTATTTTAGGTACACTTAGCTGCATTTAGAGCAAGGGTGGGAGCCTATAAATCTCCAAATATTGTTGTAGTCCAACTTGCATCAACCCCAGGTGGCATGGCCAATAGTTGGGAATTGTAGTCTAGCAACATAGCTTTCCGACCTCTGATTTAGGAGCTTGTTGCTTAGGGTAACAACTGGTGCTTCTGTTGTTTTAGTGGTACCCAGAAATGAACAGATCAAGGTTTCACAGGGTTTCATTTCTGGACTTCTTCACCACAATCATAGGCAGGCTGAAGTTCACCCCCAAACAAGAACATGCAATTGTATTTTCTTGCCCTACTGTTTTCTCCCAGGCCTGTACATGATCAGGGTTCTATTGGAGCAATTATTTCCCCATCTGCTCATCTCTCACCTCACCAATCACTCTGTGGGAACGGTTGCTGGTGCAGGCCACACTAGCTGCCTATCAAGCAAGAACAGCAAAGAAAAGGAGAGGGCAACTGGAGTCACATCCATGCCATACATTTAGAGCATATTCATACCACCTTAACCATCATGACTTCACCCAAAGAATCCTGGAAACTGTAGTTTGCCCCTCACAGAGCCACAATTCGCAGCACCCTTAACAAAGTACAGTCCCCAGATTCTTTGTGCTTTAAATGTATGGTGTGGATGTGACCTGGATCCATTATACTTGCAGCCAACTTACCTACTGCACTGCCAGGTAGCACCTTCCCTTGCCACTCAGTATTGCCTCTCCATTTCCTCTCCTTGTTCTTTGTCCATGGATGATGGAAGACTCCCAGCTACACAGATTGTGACCTGAAATATACTGTTCACAGCTCCCTGCTCCCTTCAGCCTGTCATTATCCTTTATTCCTCTGCATCAGCCTGTCTTCCACCCCCATCTCCTGCTCCTTTGCCCTGTTTTTCCAGTGCTATCCTCCCACCCCCACCTCCATCTCTTCCTGTCTGTGTCTCCTGACTCTCTGTCTTGCACATGTTTCTCACTTCCTCTCCCTGATACTCACAGCTCAAAGGCAGGAACTGCTTGAGAGCTTTAATCACAAAAGTTCAAATGAAAGAGAATTCATTTAATAGAGTTGTCACAGCTGATATTCTGCAATGTAGACACTGTAGCCCCCTGGCACCAGGAGAGAGAGAAAGAGAGACAGAGACAGAGACCATTTCCTGAACTGCAGCACATCTTGGCACCTCTGCCACTTGGTTTCAAGCATCACATACCCTATCCAGAAGACAGAGCAGCTTTTTTAAAAGCTTGGGTTTCTACATTCTCCCTCTGCAAAATCTAACCTGCTCTATAGTAATTTTTTTTTTAAAGTAAGAGTTCTGAGCTACTCCACATGTTACATTTAGCTCTCGAGAATCAATGCCCATGCACAAAACCCAGCACGAGAGGGATCATGGCTTTAGCTGGGGGGGGGGAGAAGCATACTGATTTGGGAGGTAAGGGAGTTGATCACAGCTTGCAAGCATTTTGCAGACAAAAGTCACAGTTTACACAGATGTGCCCCATCCTAAATGATGTCATGCATATGGTGCATGGTACTTAGAAAATAGTCCTCAAGTGCAAAATATTAACATCTACAGCAACCCCAAAGGGTATGTTTTGTTCTACTTGTCCATAACTTCTGGAATCAAGCACAGCCCCTGTTGGAAAACACCAGGGTTACCAGTCTTTTAATATTTGATGCTTCCAGCCCTGTAAAAAGAGGCCCTATTAGCTGATTTTAAGGACAGGCGGATTATGAAAATTTGTCCATATAACTTAAAAAAAAAATCCAGCTATCCACAGTGGAAGCCATGCCTGAGAAATTCAATAAAGAGATCGGCCACCAGAAGCCCAAAATCACCTCCAGATCGCCTTTGGTATCAAACAGTGGAGTTTTCTATAGCTAAGTACTATACTTCTTTTTTTCATTTACTTAGACATTTAGGCTGAAATCCACAAACCTCTTATTCCGGAAAAGTATCCCTATCAGTTGTGGCAACAAAAGTACAAAGGAAACAAATAACAGAACTAGAACTCCATGGAACATTACAAACAAGGGAGGGAAGGACATGTCAATGTGTGACACTGACGCGTTGCTGAAAATAGCATTCCTGTGCCAGATAATCCTTCCCCTCCACCCTACCTCCGCTTGCCTCATGCCATGCCTTCTTCACTTTGTGTATTTCCCTGCCCCTGCCAGTGGGAGCTGAAGATGTGGTACAAGAAGCGGGAAAAGGCATATGATGATTTCACAACAGAAGGTAGAGTGATCCTTGACTTCAAGTCCTGCCTCTTCCATGTTGTGCAATGTCAGTACTAGGAAAAGATGCTTGGGTGGGGGAAGAGAAGGAGCAAGCTTTATCTGGCAGGTAAAGGTGATAGAAAATGATGTTCTTCAGTTAGAAAGGGATGGAGTTTGACTCCTGACTCCTGCAGCAGCACCTATACAAACATACAGCCAAAAAAACGAAGGTCAAATCAATGTCAGAGGCCCTGCTTCAGGTTCCTCCATCATCAGAGGGGCAACAAGTGAACACAAGAAGAAGGACGCAACATAAGAGCCTGCTGGATCAGGCCAGTGGCCCGTCTAGTCCAGCATCCTGTTCACACAGTGGCCGATGGGATGCCCAAGGGAAGCCTGAAACAGGATCTGAGCGCAACAGCATTCTCCCCACTTGTGATTAGAGAAATACTGCCTCTGACAGTGCAGGCATAAAATAGTAGCCACCGATCTTCCAGGAATTTGTTTTCTTATATTTTTGCCATTTTACCTTAGATTGCATTTATTATAATTAGCAACTTCATAGTTTTTCTAAGCTGCTCTGATTATCTTTGTATAAGAGAAGTGTAGGATATAAATGCTCATCAATAAAGGCTATACCACACTCCCTATTTTAGATGAATTGAAGCAGGCATTTCTTGCCAATACCAATCTGATGCCATCTTGTGTGGTTCAGACCTCAGTGATACTGAGCATTCACACATTTATGTGATCTCCAGAGGAAGAGAGCTAAAGGACAAAATCACAAGCAAACAACAGGATAGCCAGTATATTTCTGGTTATCTTTTTTTGTTTGGTTTTGTCACTGAACAGCAGATAATTCCTCATTTGTTTCACAATCCACTATTAATTGGTGCCCACTTGTCTTCATAGTTGGGAAAAATCCCACGTGCCACTCCTTTCAAAGGCCTCCAGATCTTTTTATTAAAGAATCCACACACCCACACACACATATTGTTATACTGAGGGTCTCATTCTAATGGTTTTTTTCTGTCTCAGGATCCAGCTTGACATGGAGTCCGACACCAGTAAGTAGAGATGAAAGGATCTGTCGATTTCGGTTCTCTCAGTTACTCTGTATTTCTAACCTTAAATTCAGTTCTCCACATTTCTTCAGCAACTTGAAAATTATTTTTAAATCGTAAAAATTATTCAGCATTTTAGTGTAAAATCTCTCAGTAAACATTTTTGTACGCAGTATTAATATACACTTTTTGAAAGTAATTTCTCATACTATAATGAATTTTTATATGTTACTTTCACTATTATATTCATTTTTATGCACGCTTTCCCCTAATATATGCTTTTCTGGTAACCATTGTTTGGTTGGAGAACTGCATTGCAAAATTAGGATAAGTATGAATGTCAAAGGAAGGCCGTGCTTTTATTCTCAACTTGTTTCAGAAAGTGCAAATTTGATGGATTTGGTTTTAAATGGGAATTGAATTGAATTTCTCCCTTCATCCCTATCAGTAACTATGAGTCGGCTGAATCTAATCTAGTTTTGTACTTTTTATCATAAGCCTCCTAATGTAAAGTGCTTTTGTGGCTGCCTACTTTAAGAAAGTTACAGCTTTAGCTGCCAAGTTGAAATAAAAAGATTATAAAATGTGAAGGAATGTTTTATTTTAAAAAAAACACATGAAGGCATTTGAAATGAACCTTAGGTTTTATCATGTTGACATGTGTGACATGCAGTTTAAGAAAACTTGGGAATTTTGGGTCACTGGTTCATTATGTTTTAACTGGGGTTTAGCATCATCCCTTAGTGATTAAGAGGCAAATGAAGACAGAAGTACGGCTCTATGGACAACAGTAAATGCTTTGCTTTCAAGTACTTAATTCCGCAAACTAAGTAGCTCTTCTGATATAGATTTATGTCTGTGCTGCCCAGCATCACCACATACACAAGGAGATCTCTAGTTTTATGACCCTATTGCTCAACATGCTCCTAACAGTTCTCTTACAAGAGGGATGGAAAAAATGTGAACCTCTTGATGTTGCTCAGCTTCAGCTCCCATCATGCTTGATTATTGGCCATGTTGGCTGGGCCTGATTTTGGAGTTAGAATCCAATGGCATCTGGAGAGCCACAGGTTCCACACATCCCTGCTTAGTAGAAGTATGCATGAAGCATAGTCACAGCTCTTCTGAGAAACCCAGTATGGTGAAACGGGTAGAATGCAGGACTTGGATTGGGGAGATCCAGATTCAGACCCTGCTGTAAAACTCAAAGGAACAACGCTCAGCCAGTACCATCTTGGTTGAAGCCTACCACACAGACTCGTTGGGACAAAAAGTAAAGGGAACATCTCTGCAACACTGAGCAACATAGAGGAAGGGTGGGATAAAAATGTAATAATAAATACATGAATGAAATCATTCTGTAGTTGATTTTTATTAATTTGATTTTTAACCTGTCCCATGCCAAAAACTTAGGGAAGCTTACAATTTGAAAAAAGAAAAGAAAAAAGAAGCCCAATGGGGGCAGTTTCCTATGTTTTATGTTTCTTTTTAGAAACAACTGAGAAAGCCCTACACAAATCATGCAGTATTAACCTTTCCACCTGCACCCCTTTCCCTTATTCCCTTGATGCCATGGCAGTGTAGACCCTATCCACATTCCAGCAATCCCACCATATCCCATT
Organism: Rhineura floridana; assembly: GCF_030035675.1. Taxonomy (NCBI): domain Eukaryota; kingdom Metazoa; phylum Chordata; class Lepidosauria; order Squamata; family Rhineuridae; genus Rhineura; species Rhineura floridana. The sequence continues at coordinate 43,034,308 of NC_084485.1, read as the reverse complement.
GCCCACTCATAGAGACCTCTCCTCTTTCAAATTAACCCTACCACTCAGCCCTGTGTCCACTACACACACACACACACACACCCACAGAGAGAGAGAGAGAGAGAGAGAGAGAGACCAATATTGTCTGCTTATCTAACCACAGATTCCCAAATAGTTGGGTGGGATGCATCAGAATAAGTCCTGATAGATGTGGGTAATGAAAGTCTCTCTGAGATATTGGGTAGGACACAATTCTTTATAGTTAGGACAGGATGGAAATCTCTTCTGATGCATGGGGTAAGGCCAATGGGAAGTTCCTCCATGCTAAATAACATTCTATTTATTGGTCCCCAGCGTGGAATGTTTTGGAATGGCTGGTCCTAACCATTCCTTGAAGACCATCTTCACCGTTAAAGTCGGGGTATTACAGTTGTGAGCTCCAACTAACCACAGTCAGAACTTCTGAAGTCTTCCCAACACAGCCTATGAGTCCTGACACTGAAGAAAAGCACAGGTATCCAGTAACCCCTATATAGGGAGGAGAGAGTGAATCTGCAACAGCAGCAAGTTCAGAAGCTGCAGTAACAGCACTGCACCATTTCCAGCAGGCACTTGCACAGACAGCAGCAATCTTATTCCAAATTTAAACCCTGCCTGCTCATTGTTTATGTTGTAGATTCTAATTCTAATGGCTGGTGATGCGCAAGGTTTTTTGTTATGATTAGCAAGTACTGAATTCAGTGTCAGTTCTCTCTCTCTCTCTCTCTCTCTCTCTCACACACACACACACACACATAAATAAACACTCATAAAAACATGCCTTTTGATTTACAGGACTGAAATAATATTTGCATATTTTCTGTGACAAAGAAAAATCCTTTTCTTCGGAGACGTATCCTCCACACACATACACACACACAAAAAGGAATCTCTGTGCTTCTTATATACACACATTGACCTACAGGAGACCTGATAACAGAATTATTCATTCCAAATAAGGAATACTTGTCAAGAGAGTTAATAAAGAGAAAGCAGCAGAATTATTTCTGAGCATATAATACCCAGAAGATGCTGTCCATTCCTTTCCTCTCCCTCATGCCTAGCTTCATCCTGTTTCATTCCTTCCTTCTCCCCAACCAACTGCCCTCCAAAGGAGGCACAAACAAAATATCACGAGCAAAACTGTTACAACCTTCTGTCTGTGATTTGGGGGGGGGGAGTATTTTATGAATCAAGCAAAATGTGATCAACAAAATGTGATCGCAGGGCTGTGACTATCTCAGTCCAAGTCCTCTAAATACAACCTGGCCTTGTGCTCAGGACATGGCTTCTTGAGAATTTGCATTTAGAGAAAACTGCAGCCAGGGGCAAGCAGTTCCAGTAGTCACACTCTTTGTATTCACTAAAAGTTTCAAGCCCTTTCAGTTACTACCGCCTTGCCCACGACAGAGGAACAGCTCTTACTGTCTTTGGGAAAATACTCTAAATTCTTTGAAAACCTAAATATTGTGTTCCAGATAATAGGCTTATACACATTAAGCAAATTCAGAGGAATTTCCATAAACTACTCCATTCTTATTTCCCTGGCACATATTTTTGGGCATGAAGCCTTGGCATGGCATTTGGGGAGGTGCCACAGCTACACTCTATGGGCTTCAAGTTCTACTTTCCTCATGTTTCCCAATTAGAATACAATCCTGTGTTGATCATTAGTGACCAGAGGACAGCCCTGCATGGCCTTACCTCCTGAGCATGTCTTGCCTTTCACTTCCCTTCAACTGATGACATTACCCCAAGCGGCTCTGCCCACAGTCATAATAATCACCAAAGGACCACTAGTGATCTAACCCAGCCACATGGACAAAAGGAAAAACCAACCAACCACATGTCAGCTCACATGATTCAGATTGCACATTCATCTCCAAAGACAGCAAGCAGTAGTAAGGCCAACACATCATGCAATTATCTCATACTATTTCTGTAGCACTGGCTAAACTCCCAGCTGGCATGTCTCCTTATGACACTTTGCAGGTGAGGTCTCATAAGGAAATACATGCAGAATGCATGCATTCTTGCATGCAGAAAGTCCCAAGTGCAATCCACGGCATCTGTAGGTAGGCCTGGGAAAGCCCCATCAGAAAACATGGAGAGTAGCTGCCAGTCAGTGTAGACAATACTGAGCTAGTTGCAGCAGTGGCTCGTAACTCAGTATAAGGCAGCATCCTATGTTCCTATGTTCTTAAGAAGACCCTTGGGTGATCTGATGCTGCCTTGAAAACCCTTACAGAGAAGAAGCAGGGCCTTATAGCTGGCTATTCTTGCATTGCTTACCATGTAAGGTGCTACTTAAAACATGACCAAAGATGTCAGAAAAATTCGGTTTAGACTTTAATGCAAACCAACCTACACAATTCACACTTCTCCGAATGTTGTGGTGCAGCTCTCCGGCCAAATCATGTATACAAAGATGTGTGTTTCAGGAGACAAGTGTGCATTAAAATGCATATATCAGTGAAAATAAGATAAAATGCATTATATTAGGGAAATTGCTTGCAAAAAAATTGTTTATCAGACAAAACTACATAAAAACATGTATATCGGGAGAATTTTGCACTGAAATGGTGATGGATTTTCATAAGGATTAAAAAAAGCCTTATGCAGACATGTGAACTGAACTTAAGACTAGAAAAATGAGAAACCTAAACTGACAAATGTGACTGAAAGGATTTGCCCCCCCCCAGTGTAGTAGGTTTTGCGGGGGGGGGGTATTTATTCGCAAGGAAAGCGAGCAGCAAAAACAAATAGGGTTTAATTTATCTCCAAGCTGAAGTGCCCATCCCTGAACAAGAAAGAACAGCCAACGTCTCTCTCTCCCTCATCCCTAGGCAGTCCAAGATGCTTTCAGCTCCATCGGTCCCATGTCACCAAGTACCCAGTCCAGCCTGCGGTGTTGAGGCTCTCTCTCTCTTTCTCTCCAGCCATCGCCATAATAAACTTCTTTCATTAATAATGAGTGTCTGGTTTTTATCAGCTCCAGGCTTAGCCCATAATACACTAAAAGAGACCCAGCCATTGGCAGCTGGCAGGCCCTGGCAAGACGAGGAACTGCAAAACACGGACAAACAACTCTCTTCACAGCTCTCTGCATGCAGAGCGGAGGGAACAAATACAAACTAGGCAGAGCTTGGTTCTTTGCATCCTTTTTAAAATTCATATTATTGTAATGATACCATTTGCTTAAATGTGGATGAAACCTCTCTATGCAAAGCAGAGACTTTAAAAAAAGTAGTCTTGTGGCAACTATGAATGCTTCTGTGTTATCCTTTAAAAAGAAATGTATTGTGGCATGAGCTTTCATAGGCCCTTAACTTTTGTTAGTTTTTTTACAGAGCAGCAAAAAACTTGTTATGCAACTAACAAGGTTACTCTTCTAGTTGAAAAAGAGGAATGTATAATTCGCTATTTAAGCTTACAACCCAACTGACAGCAGCAGAATTCCAGGAATTCCAAACATCTCCCAAATATTTTGCGATGTTACCACTAATCCACACTGTTGTCATGCAAACTGAGTGATTGATATGGACTGCAGAATATTTTAAGACAGAATGATCTGCATCCTGTCTTTTAAACTACAGGTCAAAATCAGTGACATCTACTGGATATAGGCCAGATGGAAATCATGGTGGCATTGCCTTTATATGGATTGGTTAGAATTTAAATGCCTCTTTTGATCTGGTTTGCTCCAAATTACTATAAAGCTGTCATTTTTCTTTTACTCTCTTAACATTTTCTCAGGGCCTTTTCTGTGGTGGTGTCCTGATTGTGAAATACCCTTCCCAGAGAGTCTTGCCTGGAACTTACATTGTTGTCTTTTAGGTGTAATACTTTTTTTTATTTTCTCAGGCTTTCCAGTTTTAAGAACATGTTTTAGTGCTCTGTAGATTTTTGGCACCACTGATTTCTCTGTTGCTGTTTTTACTCTGACACCATTTTAAATTTGTTTCTGGTTTTTATGCCCATGTTTATGTCCATATTTTGGTTTTTTAAACATTCTTTGCACTGTCCAGATAACTTTCTGTGAATGGGTGAGTGGTACAAAAAATGCTTTCTCTGTCATGCTCTGGACTGTGGCAATGAGGAGACAATGCACATGGCGTTGTTGCATCTTCAGTGTTGCAAAACAGAATGTTATGGCTTTAACATTTTCAAATCTCTATTAAAATTTGACATCCCAGAGAAACTGTGTTAGTATGTGCATGCAATATTGCCATACCTAACAACAGAAACAGTGCATCACTAAACACTATGTCATAGCAACAACTGAACACAGCACATGTCTTCGTAGATTCATGTTGTCCCCTGGCCTGTGCAAATAAACTTGCCTTGAGGATTTAAAACAGGTGTGGGGAACCTTTGACCCTCCAGAAGGTGTTGAACTACAACTTCCAGCATCCCCGGCTATTTGTTATGCTTGCTGGAGCTCATGGGAGTTGTAGTTCAGCAACGTCTGGAGAGTTAAAGGTTCCCTACACCTGATTTAAAATGAACAGGACACATCCGCCATTTAGAACAGAAGGGTCCAATTTTAGGACGTCCACTTAAGTCCATCATCTCATGCCAAAAGACTTGAGCGAGATCAGAAAAGATATTGTAGGACACAGCAACAGATGGGTGCCTCCTTATTGCATAAGAAAAAAAGTAGCACGGAAGTGGGTGTTACATCAAGGCAAGGAACACCCCCTGCTGAAACATAACTGTAAGTATGTCCATTATCACAAATGGCCATATTGGAATATATATACAGGTATTTATGAATACATACCCTCAAAAGCCTAATGTGTAAAATCTTACTAAATAAATTAATTTTTGCTAAGTACGTCCTCCCCCGGGATTCTAATTCCCTAAAGACAACTGCAGGTTTTGGCCATAGTTATGTGTAAAGCTGCTGATTTCTTCTGCATCTTTTCACCTTCAAAAGCCTGTCCTTATATACCATTAGTTTATCCAAAATGCATCCTGGAATAGAAGGGACCCTGTTTTTTTCTTTAACAAGGGAACTACACCGCACTCTTTCAAGGTAAAACCTCCCAGCTATGGGTTTCCAATGACATGCTAGTGATGGGCTTCATTCTGCAATAGTCAGATTTGCCACTGGATTAATTATTATTTCTGACATTATCTTTGTGGAGAGAATTTTGAAGTAGCAACTCTCCAAACCTGGTTTCCGGTTCATTCTTCTTTTTGAATCTTTTTTTTTTAATTTGCTTTGAAATCATTGATAGTGTGAGTGATACTTTGATCAATCTATTTTCTGTGTGAGCTCTTCAAATGTACATTCCCTTTCACTGATGTCAATGAAGTGTTGATTATAACTGACAGATAGAAAGCAGGAGGGGGGAATGAGGTGTTGATTGTAAGCAGCAGGGAGGAAGACACTGACTTGATTATGCCTTAATCAGCTCTGCAATGCACTTGAAAAGGAATGAAACAGGCAATAATTACAGAGTTCAGAATAAAAACCAATACCAGTGGAGACTTGTGAATAAATAGCGATTATAATATTGATAAGTCTCTGCAAAGCAAAAAACAAAACAAAACCAGAGATCAGAAAAATGAAAAGATATCGGAGGAAAAAGGACAACCACTAGGGGGCCACGTTTAAAAACAAAATGTAAAAAAATAGAGGATTCCATCCCTATGGCATGCTCACCTGAGAATGGCTTGCCACCTGGTGAGTTAATGGCAGAGGTGAGCACTGAGTGAGGCAAGTGCCGAATTCAAGCTGTGCCTGTAAAGGAAGAATTAGGAATGCACTAAAGAGTGTGCTACTGTTTCTTCCTTTGCAGCTGCAGGTTGAATTTCTGCCACTTGAAGTCATATGATATCAGGCGTGGGAAAAGTGGTTGTGATTCACCCCAAATGGCCTGGTGGACCTAATTAGGCCTAAAGGCCAGACATTCTCCACCCAGGGACTAGGTGAGGGCAGTGAAGACAGATGTGGAATCCTATATAATGAGAAATAGTTGAAAAATAGTGTCACAAGAGGTTTAATTAATGCTTTGGTCCCTGAACTTTTTTTTTTTTTTTTTTACAATAATTTTTATTCAGATTTTCATAAAACATACAAAACAAAACCATAAAACATTCAAAGACAAAAAACAAAATCAAAAATAGTTAGACAAAAACAAAAAAAAAAAATAAAAAGTAAAATATTGACTTCCCATTTGTCACAGATCAAATCAGTTATAGGTCTACAATGTATAACAATCCTGTCTCTTAAATCATATTATAAAATCACTTTCCTCCAGTAGTTATCTTACTTAATCATCAAATCTCATAAACATTACTTTATTCTTTCCACAAAAAGTCAAAGAGAGGTTTCAATTCTTTAAGAAATATATCTATCAATTTTTCTCCAGAAAAGCATGTCGATTAATCCATCTCATTAATAATTATAATAATCTTATTGTCATAACCATAGTCAAAATAAACATTTCGATTAATTCATCTCATCAGAATCTGTTAGATTCAATAATTTCAATAGCCATTATTCTATTATCCCTATTAGTTCCATCTTCCATCTTCCATCTTCAATAGTCTTGTTAAGTCCAGTAATTTCAGTGTCCAATCTTCCATTATCAGTATTCCGTAATAATCTTGCTGTCATAACCATAGAAATATTAACTTCCCATTTGTCACAGATCACATCAGTTATAGGTCTACAATGTATAACAATCCTGTCTCTTAAATCATATTATAAAATCACTTTCCTCCAGTAGTTATCTTACTTAATCATCAAATCTCATAAACATTACTTTATTCTTTCCACAAAAAGTCAAAGAGAGGTTTCAATTCTTTAAGAAATATATCTATCAATTTTTCTCCAGATAAGCATGTCGATTAATCCATCTCATTAATAATTATAATAATCTTATTGTCATAACCATAGTCAAAATAAACATTTCGATTAATCCATCTCATCAGAATCTGTTAGGTTCAATAATTTCAATAGCCATTATTCTATTATCCCTATTAGTTCCATCTTCCATCTTCCATCTTCAATAGTCTTGTTAACTCCAGTAATTTCAGTATCCAATCTTCCATTATCAGTATTCCGTAATAATCTTGCTGTCATAACCATAGTCATATAGTAAGAGTCTAATGGGAATTTCCTCTATCCCAAATATTTTCTTGCCATCCATTCTGAATAGGTTGCTGGAATACTGCAGTAAAATCATATCTCTGTTCTTTTTTACAAAATGTACTGGCTCATCTCTTGAAAGTTTTTCCCTTGTCACATGGCTGCAATTAATTCCATAGGTTTTCTCTATATTAGGCTCCATCACATCATTCCAGTCCAGAAGATTGTCCATGCCATTGATAACTTTATCTCTAATATCTTCATTAATTTCTTCAGAGATAACATTGAATTCCAAACAGTAGATTTTATTTCTAAAATCCATAAATTCCAAATCTTTTTCCTGTTCCACGTTTGTTCCAGACTCCAGGGTCTCCTCTCTCACAGGGACCCCTATTTCTTTAAACTCCTGGATCATTTTGCACAATTCAATTTTCAGCTCCTTACAACCCTGTCGCAGGGTTCGTTTCGTTATCTCAATCTCATCCATTATTTTCTGAAACCTAGTTACTTTCAGATTCTCAGCCACTTTCTTGATTGCCATTTTAAAAGAAAAATATAAGAGAACCACTTCTTATTTCAGCAACAATTGGGTTAATACTCCAAACTTGATGACATCACAGTATAAACAGAGCAGCCAGCCTTATCTCACTATGCTTAGGAAAACAAAATGTAGTTCCCAGGATCGAAACAATTAATGGCGTCGTCAGGAAACAGATTCGTCAAAATAAAATAAACCAAAAAGAGAGTAGTCTCAGACAATATAATATTCTTCAGAATAGAAATCAGGAATAGAAATCTCTCTTCTGTGTATATCTTTAGAATGCAAATCCAGGACAGCTTTTTGCAACAAAAACAGAGATAAGCTGTTAATTAGTGCATAGCAGAGAAGAGTTATAGCTCACCGGAAAGATGTCCAAAGCCGATCAATCTGGCAAATCTCCTTTTACTGCAACAGTTTAAGTCAAGTAAAAAAATATAGAAAGAAGGGTGCTTGCCTGTTAGTCCGTTCTCTCTCTAAAGAAAAGATGAACGTGTCGCTTTATCAGATAGAGCTTGTTGAAAATCCGTCCTTATTTGTCGGCTGGACCTCGTCTCATAAATCAATGAAATCTAGTCCTCCCAACAAAAATAGGCTTTGAGGTTAATCTCTTCGTTTCTCCCTGCCCGGGAGAAGTTTCATCAGTCAAAAAAAAAAAGTTTTGACTGATTTATATCTGAATAAGCTTCTTTTGCGGCGGGAGCCCGTCCCAAAAGCAGGCACAGGCTAAGTCACCCTTCCCGGAAGTCCTTTGGTCCCTGAACTTTTAATACACTGACTAACATCATGTTTTCAAGTTTTTGCTGCAGCCATGAGGGCTAGATTCTTGCCTTTTATAAATGAATGCAGTGTTCTATATAGTGCAGTACATGAACAACCATGTAATATATTCAACACCTACAGTACTTTGTCATCTCTTTTATTAAAATACAATCATATGTACGGCTACTCAAAAGTGAGTCCTATTATGACAGCAAGAACATAAATGGTTTTTATTCACCTGCTCAATTTCTAATGTGATATATGCTATCATCTGCCCGAAATGTCCTTCTGCATTTTACATAGGACAAACAAACCAATTCCTACAGAAAATAATCAATGGACACAATTCTGACACAAGAAATGGCAATATTCAGGAAAACAGCAGGAAAACATTTCAATCTACCAGGGCCCTCTCCTACTTATCTTATAGGAAACATACCTGACCAAAGGAATTTCAAAGGGAGGCTCCAATGTGAAACAACTGAATTAGTGTGCTGCAGTGGTTAAGAGTGTCCAGCGTGGACCTGGGAGATCACTAATCTCTCTGGGTGACCTTGGGCCAATCATAGTCTCTCAGTCTAAACTACCTCACAGGGTTGCTGTGAGGATAACATGGAGCTGGGGAGAATTACGTATACCACCTTGAGCTCCTTGGAAGAAAGGTGTGATATAAATGTGTTATCAACAACAGCAAAAAAAATTCATGAAGATGTTCAGTTCTACTTACATGTGCTCAAACAGAGACAATAGTTTCCTGTCCCTCTACAAATGTTCATTAATGCAGCTTTACCAAGTGGATTGGTTTATCGCCTATCACTGCTGTTGTAAAGCATCACTATGCTTATTTTGCATACCTTCTAGTTCTAATTAAATTGTTAGTATCTGTATTTTATGGGTTTCATTTCCCTCTGACCACAATGCTTACAATTCCCCCCCCCAACCCTTAATGTGCCTGCAACTGAGAATTACACTTCAGGCATTTGATGAAGCAGATGAGAATTGCAGTCCAACCACATCTGGGGGCCAAAGACTGAAGAACACTGTTCTAGCCTAAGAAGGCTTATACCATAATATATTTCTTAGCCTTTGAGATGCCACAAGACTCCTGATTGTTTTAATTATATTTTGAACCTCTCAGAACAAATGCCCCTCTCTTCATTTTGAGTGAAAAATCACTTCTAACATCAGTGTTGTTTGTTGCTGGCTCTGAAGTTACTACCAATGTGTACTAATACAGGGGTGCGTGGGGGTGGGGGGCAACATTTCTCAGGATTCTGCACTTTTCTGGATCACCTCACAATGCAATTGCACAATGTTTTGTAAACATATATAATAATAGGATGCACATACTGCTTCAGAGACTCTGCCTCATCAGCGTACTTGAATATTCTCTTAGACAGGCAAGAAATAAAGAGCAAGATAGTTGCCCTCCCTGGATGGCAAATTAGCCTGTAAACTCGGTGGAAATAAATCATAGCATTGCTAGATGTATCGATTCATGTGGCCTATATCTATGAGAAAGATGGCAAAAACCTGTGAGTCAGAAATCTCTCAGGAAAAAATGTGATCTGCTGCTGCAGCAGCAACAGCATCCTATCCAAAGGCAAATCCCCCCCTCTTTCCAATCATTATTAATAGGTCTGATTAAAGAACTCTTAGTCAATCATGAGTTTCAATTGTTTCCACAATGAAATATGCAGAACATTGCACATGAATAAAACTAAAGTTCTGAAGACAAAAACAGCCTCTCTATTGTTAGATGTTGCGTGTACCATTTAGATGGTGCAGGGGTAATCAACATGGTGCTCTCTAGACATTGTGGACCCCAATTCCCATCAGCCCGCATGACCAATGGGGAGGGATGATGGGAGTTGATTTAGATGATGCACTTGTAGCAGGCACCATCATGGAAGAGGCTCCCTTCCTCTATATGAGAGGAGAAATGCCTCTTCTTCTAAGATGTCATTTGCCACCCACAGTTGCTATAAGTACTTGTGCTTCAAACAATGTACACTTTTTAAAAACAGCTGTATGAATAATCAGGGGCGGGGTCCTATGGCCTTCCAAATGTGATTGTCCTCCAATTCCCATCATCCCTGACAATTGGCCATGCCAGCTGGGGTTGATGGAAGTTGAAGTCCAGCAACATCTGAAGGGCGACAAGTTCCCTATCCCCACTTCAAAATCAACCAGACTGATTAAGTGGCTAAATCCAGTCAGGCCTGATTACAACTAGCCAGGTGGCAACCCTAAGGGTACCTGATATAGATGTGCTGAATAGAAAAGTAGTAACTTAGGTTGCAGTTCTAAATCTGGAGTAAACCACACTGAACACAGTGAAACACAGGACTGTACCATTAAATACAATCACATCTCTGAAAACAGCAGCAGCAAAGCAAATCCTTCCACAATGTGCTCAGCTTTTCCCTCCTTTTCAGGCAACAGCAATGTGGTATACACCAACATACCAATATGGATGATGATGATGATGATGATAACTTTATTAACTGGCAGAAGCTGAAAATTAGTTACCTTTTTACTCTGCCTTAGGATGTGTTCTTTGCACATCCAGAACTTGTGTTGTTCTTCAAAAGAAACCAGTCCATTAAAAAGGTATAATCCTACCCATTGTGCACCTCTAATTCTTTCACAAGCCTATCACAGTCCTAAAGTTGAGGATATCACAACTCTTAGTCTGCAATCCAATACATGTCTACTGAGAAGTAAGCTCCATTGGGTTCAATGGGACTTACTCCCAGGTGAATTGTGTATTGGATGCCAGCCTTAGTCACCATACTATACACTTCAGCATCACACTACTATATAGGGTTGCCAGGTTCAGGGCCTGAGACTGATCCTGTATCTTTAGGAGAAGAGAAAGTCAGCCAGGTGCAGGTGTTCTTGCAACACTGTAATGGGAAAAACCACAAGGTGGAATTCTCCCTTCCCCCTGCACAACTTTTGAAGACACAGAAGACCTCTCAAATTCTCATCTTGCCCACTTGCTCTCTGAAAGTCCCATTGGGTGGTATTCAGTACTAGTCCTAAGAGTAGATCCACTGAAGTTAGCAGGCATGACTAACTTAAGTTCATTAATTTCAGCTGGTCTGAGTAGAACTCTTGAAAGAACCCACTGAATTTTCTGTGCTAAGCAAATATACAGCTCCAGAGTCATTGCCCAACATGCATTAAGGAGTGGATTACTGGGACCTAGGAGGTCTGGTCATCACAAAAGGTTTCCTTTGGACTTCCTTGGACTTCCAGTTCAGTCCATTATATGCTTGCTTCTTCCCCAACCCAGTGACATGCAGGACGACAACATGCTGGGATGACCTAAAATGCCTCTTGATCCGCACACAGGCCATGGGAACAACATGGGCTGCCAATTCACCAACAACAAGCATGTCACTAGGGGATTAGTTTCATGGCAGTCAGCCCTACTGCTCATCCCACAAAGGCACTATAAAGCTCCAAGGCATATCCAACCAGCTGTCTTGTGTGTCTTAGCTAGGAGCTTTGTGGAGGAGGGTTAGGATTAGACAGACTTGACATATAAATTAGAGTCAGTGCCAACAGGGAAAGAGAGGAAGCAAGGAGTGGAGAGACTGGGACAAACTATAAGCCATCCATGCTAACAAGAGACCCAAAATTCACATTCCCTGTGCAGCTTCCAGCTGAATCAGACAGATGCAGACTGGGCTAAGCCAGCCTTGCAGAACAGAAATGAGTCGTGGCAAGCACCGTCTAGGACTGACACTGGCCTAGGCATATACTAAGGCCCATCAACAAAGGCTGCATTCAAGCAGCAAGCCAGTCTGTTGAAGGCAATCAACAAGGTACTGTCCCTTTCTTCCAGGGCTGTGGAGTCGGTACGCCAGACCTCCGACTCCTCTATTTTTCTACTGTCCGATTCCGACTCCTTTATAAATGGCAAATGTATATTAACTAGTAATAACACATTTACTGTTGTAAAATGGTAGCACAAGGCATTTCATCACCACCACGTGAATCCAGAGCTTGGAAAAGTTACTTTTTTGAACTACAACTCCCACGAGCCCAATCCCTGGGGCTGATGGGAGTTGTAGTTTCAAAAAGTAACTTTTCCATGCTCTGGATTCACGTGGTGGTGATGAAATGCCTTGTGCTACCATTTTACTACAGTAAATTTGTTATTACCAGTTAATATACATTTGCCATTTATGAAGGAGTCAGAGTCTGAATCGGAGTTGGTACATTTCTACCGACTCCAATTCCTCCACCCAAAATTGCTCCCGACTCCGACTCCAACTCCACGACTCCGACTCCACAGCCTGCTTTCTTCTCCTGCTGCAGCAGCCTCAGCCCTGAACGTGCATCACACAAGGCTATGGAGTAAAGCATTAGGTGAAAAGAACCTGCTGCAGATATAGCCATCTGTGAAGGCCTGTTGAAAGTGATGACCAAAAGGTGCTATGGAATCCAACTTTGCGGTTCAGGCCGTACTCCCCTGGAGGACAATGCATCATCTTTATGAGCTGGGGTATGTTCACCATGTTGCCAACTATGATGGGTTCACATCATCACGATCGGTGGGGCTCAGCCTCCATTCTCCTCCAAAGTCACTAGGGATGGATGGAAGGAAGTGGTGGCAATGAGAGGATGGTGGGGTGGCCCCTTAATTTGAGCAGTATGGAGCGTGGAGAGGTTAACTCCCCACTACTGCAACTGCTAGCCCCAAACATAAGCACAATAGTGCTATAAACAGCGGGAGGTTTAAGGTCTGTATACTGCTGCCGAATGAGAGTTTGGTTCTAGGTGCAAAGCAAGCTGCATTGTCAAGACTATTAATGGCAACTAGACATGATGGCTATGCTCTGCCTCAACAGTTGGAGGCAGTATGCTTTTGAATAACAGTTGCTGGAAACCGCAGGAGGGAAGAGTGCTCTTTGCACTTTGCTCCTACTAGTGGGCTTCCCACAGGCATCTGTTTGGCCACTGTGTGAACAGGATGCTTGACTAGATGGGCCACTGGTCTAATTGTGTTCTGAACCTGAATGCTGCTGCTATATATAGCACCACAGGTTGGGGGGAGAGGTTTGGCCTTGGACACTTTTAAAACTCACAACCTGACCTCTGCCATTGTTAGGCGTGACATTAGGTCAACTCCAGAGGAGAGAAAGCGTGACTAAGATCACCCTCTGCTGCTCCATGTCCTATTTGCAGTGCTATGCCATAACATGCCCACAGTTGCAATGCAAAAGATTGCAATGCAGAATAAGAGCCATGCCTAGGGCCAGACTTCATGAGATGTTGAAAGATCTGTGATTGGATGCTTTTTTAATAGAAAAGGCAACTGCTTGGGGTGAGGAGGAGAGAGACAGGTATTTGTATGTTTTACCACGCATGGCAAATTACAGCTGATGGGGATTTCAACTGGGAAAATGCTAAGGGAAAGGGTTAACTCCACCCTACAATTGTGGGCATCATCCAAATCAGCCTGCCACATGCCATTTTTGCCATTATTTTTCTAAAAGCAAATTGCAGGAGATCTAATCACGGCTCTTTTCTATGTCATTTAATTTGTCTCCTTGAAGCCCACAGACACCCCAGGTGAACACCATTTCATTTAGCAATATCTTTAGACAGACAGCTAATCTGTAGCTTGGCCCAGTGAAACAAACAAGCAAGCAATTCTTCCTAGAGGGAAGTATTTAGTTTGCATTGCAACAAAAACTACAGACAGCTTTTGGGGCACCTTAAAAAACTACACAAATGTATTATGGCATATGCAAAATGTCTTCAGTGTGAACACAGGAAAGATGGAAGAGATTTAAATACAGTCAAAGCAGGGTACTCACCCAGTTTACCTACCATGCTAGCTCCAAAGGTTCAGAAAATGTTTATTTTCAAATCATAATAGGATACAAATTGGTTGCTGTGCCCTAACTTAAAATTAGCTGCCTCTGCTGAAACATTCATATCTAAGCACCGTACCCTGCTCTGTGTTTGGCTGACAATATAATAGGGCCATCCATCTGGAAATTCATAGATAGGATCAGCAACTCAGCATATTTTAACTTTGTACAACAGAAAGCAAACCTACTACACTCTCAGATATGAATGCATGTTTCAAAATGAAAGAAGACTGCACTTTCACCTGGAAGGTTAAAGGAGGAGCAGGGCTGGCTCTAAAGGGCAGTCAGGTGGGGCCCTGGCTGAGGGCCCCGTGGTCCACAAGGCCCCTGAAGGGCTCCTCATTATGGTGGGGGAGTAGCGCTCCCCTACTGCAGCAGACTCCCTGCCGTGGATTGCAGGGAGGGAGTTGCCCGCCCGCTCTCCACCCTGCCCACCCGCCCGCTCGCTCTCCCCCCGCCTGCCTGCTGGCTCACTCGCTCGCTGTCCCAAGGGCCCCTCATTATGGTGGGGGAGTAGCACTCCCCTTCCATGGCAGGCTGCCACAGATTGCAGAGAGGGAGCTGCCCACCTGTTTGCCGGGCCGCCTGCTCACCGGCCCACCTGCTCTCACTTGCTCACCCTTCGCCCCTGCCAGCTCCCTCGCTTGGCCTCCCCCCTGGCACTCGCCCTCCCCCTGCCCGCTCACTTGTCTGCCCGCCGTCCCAAGGGCCCCTCATTATGGTGAGGGAGTAGCACTCCCCTTCAGCAGCAGGCTCCCTGCCGCGGATTGTTCGCCTGCCCGCCTGCCTGTTCCCTCCCTCCCTTCCTCACCCTTCCGCCCGACCTCCCGCTCCTCCACCTGCTTGGTAGGTACATAGGTGAGGCATGCGTGCGTGTGCCAGGGCCCAGGGAAGGCTGGTGCCGAAGGGCCCCAGCATGCCTGGGGCCGGCCCTGAGGAGGAGGGCTTTCGTGTTATAGGCCTGACATCCACATTTTATTTATTTACTGCTTTTCATTTAAAACAATAAATCCCAAAGTGGTGTGCAACAATAAACCAGCAACAGTCTAACAAGCCATAATAGATCACAATTACAGAACCAGGATGGTTAAAAGCTAGAATGGATGGTCTGGAAATGCATGTGGAAAAAAATAGCTTTCTAGAACATGACAGAAGTGCATCACCATTGGTTCATGCAGTTCTACAGAAGGAAAATCACTCCAAAGAATCGGCACCACTAAGGAGGCTTGTTTACGTGTTGCCACAAAACAGACTTCTGCAGGATATAGCACAGGTAACAGGGCCTCCTCCAAAAATCATAGTGATAATGAACATTACAATCCCTGAGACAACATCACAGAAGACTCAACATACTGTAATTGATTCCTGTCTACATGAACATTCCTATTATTTGGGTAGGTAGGGACCACCAACCTTTTTAATTGGTCTTGTACCTGTGCCTTTAACCATGGGCTGCCCTCCTTCCTTTTCTGAATGATGTGGATCTGTGGTGAAAGGAGTATTGCGGCCTATTGCCGAAATAAAACACAAACACCATTCATTGGGTTAAATCATGGGCCACTTTATTAAACGGAATCAATTAGAATAATGAACCTGCAGAGGGGAAATCAAGTGCGGGAGCATTCTGATGATCCAGGCAAAGCCTGCTTGCAGCCATAGGGCGACTAAACCTTGCCTGAGCCTGGGGCTGCCCTATGCCAGACCCCAGCTCAAGCCACACCCTGAAGATGTGTAGGGGGTCCAACCCGCATCACCGCCCCCCGGAGCCGTGAAACTCCGAGCGGATGAGGCACGTTGGCCCCAAAGGCGGCCCGTGTTCTGCCCCCCGGGCCGTATAGC
Organism: Rhineura floridana; assembly: GCF_030035675.1. Classification (NCBI taxonomy): domain Eukaryota; kingdom Metazoa; phylum Chordata; class Lepidosauria; order Squamata; family Rhineuridae; genus Rhineura; species Rhineura floridana. The sequence continues at coordinate 43,018,155 of NC_084485.1, read as the reverse complement.
CCTGAGCTGCAGGCCCCCGGACCGCCAATCGCCCCCAAAGGTGCCTAAAGGTGTCACCTAGCTGCCCTTTCCCTTTAAACCTTTTCCCGCACTTCTTTGCCACAAGTGACCGTTGACATATTGAAGCTAAAAACACACCAATCAGCCTATTAACCCCAAAGGCACCCGTGCTAACCCTTGACCCGTCCCCCCAACCACAGTGTGGAGTAGGCAAAAGAAACCTGCCAGCAAAGCGAGGCAGGCAGGCCAAAAATTCCTAGTCGGCCCCGTAGCGACCAAATGAATCACACTGCAGTAGAGGGAGGGTCGGGCGGGCGCCGCCAAAATTCAAAGGAGGGCGGGAGGCTGGTGGAGTGGCCTTAAATGGCCTTCAGCTGCCCCGCCTCCTTACTGTGCGTCACGACGGCGCGCTGGCGCGCCACGTGCGCACGCACACACCCTTGATGGCGGCCTGGCTTCGGCAGCAGCCGCAAACACGCCCCTTTTGCCCGGCAGGTACCGGGCACGGAACGGGATTGCGGCCTATTGCCGAAATAAAACACAAACACCATTCATTGGGTTAAATCATGGGCCACTTTATTAAACGGAATCAATTAGAATAATGAACCTGCAGAGGGGAAATCAAGTGCGGGAGCATTCTGATGATCCAGGCAAAGCCTGCTTGCAGCCATAGGGCGACTAAACCTTGCCTGAGCCTGGGGCTGCCCTATGCCAGACCCCAGCTCAAGCCACACCCTGAAGATGTGTAGGGGGTCCAACCCGCATCACCGCCCCCCGGAGCCGTGAAACTCCGAGCGGATGAGGCACGTTGGCCCCAAAGGCGGCCCGTGTTCTGCCCCCCGGGCCGTATAGCCCTGAGCTGCAGGCCCCCGGACCGCCAATCGCCCCCAAAGGTGCCTAAAGGTGTCACCTAGCTGCCCTTTCCCTTTAAACCTTTTCCCGCACTTCTTTGCCACAAAAGGGGGACAAGCCTCTGCTTAGTCTCCCTTTACCCCACACCCGATAAGAATCTCATGCAGACCCCTCTGCAGGTCCATCAGGAGGATGGCATCGTTGCCTCCCGAACTGCATGTCCAAGCATGTCTGCCACTGAGGGCCTTGCCCTCCATGTCCGACCACAGCAGACAACCCAAGGCTACCGAGGCCTCGACTGCATGTCCTCACATGCCTGCCACTGAGGGCCTTGCCCTCCATGTCTGACCACAGCAGACGACCCAAGGCTACCGTGGCCTCAACTGCATGTCCTCACATGCCTGCCACTGAGGGCCTTGCCCTCCATGTCTGACCACAGCAGACGACCCGAGGCTACCAAGGCCTCAGCTGCATGTCCTCACATGCCTGCCACTGAGGGCCTTGCCCTTCCTGTCTGACCATAGCAGACGACCAGAGGCTATTGTGGCCTCAACTGCATGTTCTCACATGTCTTGCCCTTCAGTAACCTTCTGCCCTGAACCCTGCTGGAACGACATGGGTAGGAGACCATTCCAGCGCATACTCTGTCGACCCAGTCACCAAACCATGGCCCACCATCAGAGGCCCAGCTGTGAACCAATGTGCGTTTGCGGCCCCAAGGCCAGCCTATGAGCTCATGCCATGGCTGCAGAGTAGACTGCGCATCTGCTCCATCCCCGTCCAGCAACCTGCCAAAAACAGAAACAATCGTGAACAGTTGGGTCCCAGACCTTCAGACTCGCCCCTGGGGTGAATGTATTCCATGCGCCCCCTACTTCCACCTCCTAGCGGCCTGCACCTGCATATACAAAAACCAAATAGACCGTCCCAGGTAGGCAATTCCACTGCCGGGTAGGCAACCCCAATTCCGGAGGGGCATGGCCCACAAACCCCCATGGGTCCGCTCCCAGGCATCGCGACACTAGACCGAAACTTTATGAGGGAAGATCCCTCCCCCTGAATATCAGGCAGCCAGGCCTATAGCTTCCGGCCAAAAACACTATGTCGCCGTCATGGGGAAGTGTCCAGTCCAGGGGAGGGTAAAATAATGTGGAATGACTCTTGTACCCCTGGTCTGCCTGGAAACAAACCTTGGACCCCAGGATGGCTCGAAGGGAAGTCTGACCTGGCCCCAAACACCCCCACCCCCCATCCGGAAGGCTCCAAAATTAAGTGTGAGGGGTGCTACATGTAACCGCTGAGCTTTGAAGCATGATGGTCACAGGGCACCTCCCTGATCAACAATCCCTGGCGGGTCAGGTGAACATGGAGGGTGAGGATAAGGGGTATGGGGGTGTGCATGGGCCAGCTGGCCAGCACATGACATATCCCAAGACATGTGAATGGTCCTAAAGGCCCCCTGCAAGCCTACCTTGCGACACACTGGCAGACAAGCTTTACTCCTACCATCTGTGATGAATTCCAGGACGAGATTCCTAGGAATAGGCCACGCTTTGCATAGCCCCTGCCATCCCCCCAACTCCCAGGAGTCCCCTCCTGCCCTGACCATCTCTGACTCCCCTCCCCCATCTCCCAGTATGCGGTATGGGACTAGCAGAGTCGGTCCTTCCTCTAACTGGAACACCATTGACGCACTGCAGGAACGGAGGGGGCCACACCGCAGGTTGGCGCATAAGGCAGCCAAAACCCTGAACCTGTGGTGAGGCTGTGAAATCCCTGTTATGGCACTATAAACCCCACCACAGAAGGCCCCCAATACCTGAAGGGCAGAAAGCAAACACTTTCCCAGCCCCTGAAAACTTCAGGATCTTGATCTGCAACAATTCAAGCTTTTTCCAGGCAGCCTGCAGCCCTGGGTCCAAAAGTCGATTTTAATACCCTGGAAGGTGAACACTGGGGCAGGATCCTCCACTTTCCCAGCTGCCAAAAGAACTCCCCAGTTCATAGCTACGCTATAAACTGTGCCATCAAGCGCTAACATGCACCCAAAGTCTGCCCTACCCGAGAACTGGACATCATGAAAATAGTGCCCCACCGCTTCTGGGGCCTCTCGTCTCCTGGCTGTCCCTTCCCAGAAGGGGCTGAAGTGCTCCATGCAAGAATACAGCAGCCCATAGGTAATGCTCTGCTGCATAGTTGACCTAAAAGGCAAAACTCAGCAGCTCAAAATCCACCATGTGTAACAGCTGGCAACGCAGGCAGATTAGCTGCCACACTTGCCCATAAGGCATCTCTGCCACAGGTGCGCACTATATTGAATGAAGTGTAGTGCACTGTGCATAGACTATCTGGTATGAAGCCATCACTGACTGACCCCACTTGTATGACGGATGGTGAATCAGGTAGACTTTGCCCACTGCCACTTTGGGCACTATACAGGGGGGGCACTGAGAGAGCAGAGGTAGGGGATGATGGGAAGGGGCCAATAACCCTGCCCAACTGTGTGTCTTCATCAATTGTCCCCTGGACCAGTGCGTCCATAGGATCCGGAAAACCGCATAATAAAGAAAAACCACATCATAAAATGAGTCTCCCCATAACTGGGCAGTCTGCAAGCAAGGTCCATAGCCCTCGAGCGTAGCTGGGAAGGGACACTTTTCTCAAGCAGCCTCTGCTGGGGGCTGCTTCCCACTCCTTTGGGGGGCCCTGGCCCCACATATCCTTCTGGCTTGTTGTTGTGCCTTTAATAGCAGGTTCGTATTCAGCAGTTATTAGATGGCATGGAGTTAAGCAATGTCATCTTCTAATGTCTGCAGATCAGATGACTCTTAAAAGCACAGGACTGGAGGCCTGTAAAAAAGGTGGGCACCTTATCTACAGACCAGTTTGTAAACTAGCTAAAGAGAAGATGCAAGCAAATGTGCAGCCTGCACGTGATTAATTCCATTATGTTTAAATAATTTACTCAGAGAAATATGAATTGGACCAATTCTATGCATACTTACTTATGAGAAAATCCCCGAGTGTATCGTTACTTCTTCCCCTGGAAGGGTGCATGTGATTGCACACATACAGCAGAATCCTATGTGTGTTTACTCAGAATACCACAGATTAAATGGGTCTTAGGACAGAGGTTTATGGGACTTAACTGATGGAAAGGTTCATATATTTTTACCTGGGTTTTGAAGAACGTATTTGGGGGGGGAGAAGCTTGACAGTGAAAAAAGGGGGGATGAGTTCCCTTTGCATTTGGAGTTGAAGTAGTTTTGGAGGTGAGGTTGCAGCACTAACTGGGGGTCCCTACTGGCTCCTGCAGCCTCCTTTCTGTCTCCAGCTGCCCCCCACCCTCATCAGAAAGCCTCTGCTCTTTGTAATTACATTGCATTGCTCCAATCCAAATGGCCGCTACGTTATGACAGAGCATCTTTCTAGGTTATTCTGCAAAAGAAGTGGCGGCCACAGGCAGCAGAAGGGTGTGGGAGTGCAGGCAATTTTTTTTTTGGGGGGGGGGGCTCTCATCTCAAGTTCTCCCTAATTGACTAACCCCTTCTCTGAACTTTCCTGGTTTGCAAAACAGTGAGGAAGTGGGATGGCCTTCTCAGTACATCCCTTAATAAAAGCATCCCCTCTCCAGCTGCCCCTGGAATGCCCCCAGTGTCAGATAGCCCACTACCTCTCTAGGTAATTGGTAACTGAAAAGTAACATTTAGTTTAAACTAAAAATACACTTCAGTATCAAGAAAAGGAGTCTATTCCTATTTTGCTTTCTGTAATGGGCAGGGGACCCCAATAGAAGTATCTCCTGGCCCTAACTGGAGGTTTGCCACCCATTACAGCATTGTGAGAGACATGTAGTGAGCAAGTGGCAATGTCAATTGCCACATAAGGTGTGGAACTGGACCTAAATACATAGGAGAGGAGAGAGACAGCTCTTCGTCTATGCATCATCCCTTTACCTGCTGCATTACTATGCTTAGAGAAACAGACAGGAGCTCTCCATGAATACTTGCCTCTATGTTCTGCACAGAAGCCTGCCTGCATAAATATTTTGTTTAGTTTAAATAGAAAATCCTTAAAATAACCTTTTCCCCTACTGTTCTTTTCAAATTATATTTAATCCATAAAAATGCTGACTGTAATTCACCTTCAGCTAAAGTAAACATTTCTCTCTGCATACTTAAAACACAGACACACATGCCCTGGGTTGCAAGACATATTTGGCCTTTTCAATCTCTCTTTTACTATCAGCATAGAATTAAATTTTAAACATTGTCTCTCCCCCTACTCCACATATTCCAGGTTTATGATAGAAAGTCTAGGGTACTATTTAACTAGAAGTAGGTTGTTGTGTTTCCCTTAATCCCAAACATTATTTCTATGATAAATGATGGAATCAGAAGGTGATAGTTTGAAGGAAAGAAACAGGAGAGAGCAGAAGAGCATCAAAGGTGCCCCCATAGCAGTGCAGTTTGTTTAGGCCTGACATGTTCTGAATAAAGATTCTTCCTCAGGGGTAACTGAAACTGAAACCGTAACTGGAAAGCCACCCGTGCCCCGCTGCGGCTGAAAGTCCTCACGCGTCTCGTCGCAGCCGCAAGGCCGGCCCATCAGAGGCCTCACCGCGGCTGAAAGTCCTCCCGTGCCTCGCCGCCGCTGGAAGTCCCCATGTGCCTCGTCGCAGCCGCGAGGCCGGCCCATCAAAGGCCTCGCCGTGGCCGGAAGGCCTCCCGAGCCTCGCCGCGGCCCCAAGGCCCCTCGCGTCCCGCTGCCGCCGCTGCCCCCGCTAGGCCGGCGCACCAAAGGGCCCGCCGCGGCCGGAAGGCTCCCCGCGGCGCGCAGCAGCCGCCGCCACAAGGCCTCCGCCGCCAAAATTCAAAGGAGGGCGGGAGGCTGGTGGAGTGGCCTTAAATGGCCTTCAGCTGCCCCGCCTCCTTACTGTGCGTCACGACGGCGCGCTGGCGCGCCACGTGCGCACGCACACACCCTTGATGGCGGCCTGGCTTCGGCAGCAGCCGCAAACACGCCCCTTTTGCCCGGCAGGTACCGGGCACGGAACGGGATTATACAGCCATGGGAGTGGCTGTATACTATAGCCAGCATGGATTTTTCACATTCCGCAATGTTAAATTGAAAATACCCCCCATGCCATTCTGATGCTTCCCATAAGCTCATTTCAAAACAAAACCTTACAATACTCAATAGTCCTGAACTCAGAAACGCTTGCTTAACAACCCTCTCAATTTTTATGGCGATACACAAAACAGTCAGAAAGAATCGAGAGTTCAAAGTCTAAAGAGAGAGGAAAAAACCCAGACCCCTTTTGGACTTTTTTCTCTGAGAGTTCTTTCTTTCTTTTTCTTTCTTTCTTTCTTTCTTTCTTTCTTTCTTTCTTTCTTTCTTTCGATCGATCGATCGATCGATTGCACTTGTATACCACCCCATAGCCGAAGCTCTCTGGGTGGTTTACAGCAATCAAAAACAATCATAAACTGTTGAAATTCATTAAAAATCAGCCATGTTCACCTGTAATCCTGTTACTGACCTTGCCCCATACTCTGACCTTCATCTTCTGCTGTTTAAAAGTTTAAAAACTGCCTGGCTGATTTTTAATTAATTTAATAAATTATGCATTGAACTGAATGATAATGTCAGGCATGCTCAGTAAGAACCAACTGTCAGTGTTCTAAAAAGCCAGACTCCCAGCTGCTTGGCTTGCAGGGGGCCACACCCACACCAGACTTTGATTTCACGTGAGACAGTCATGGCTTCCCTCAGAGAATCCTGATAAGTGTAGCTTGTGAAGGGTGCTGAGGGAAGACTGCTGTTCACCTAACAGAGGTCCAGTGGCCAGAGTGGTTTAACAGTCAGCCACTCTGACTGAAGGTCTCTGAGGAGAACAGGGCATCTCCTAGCAACTGTCAGCACCTTTCACTAACTACACTTCCCAGGATTCTTTCAGAGAAGCCATGACTGTCTAAAGAGAAATAAAGGCCTGGTGTGGATGTGGCCAGGGACAGCTTTGGTTTAAATTTGGGTGGGAGGCTACATGTGTCTGCTGTAGAAATAAAAGGTGGAGGAAACCCTGAAAAGCAATGATACTGTTCCCAATGTTTTCCTTTTGGAAAGGAAAGGGGCTTCCCCTCTACCCACTGCCCACCCATCGAATCTCCTCTCCTTCCCCTCCTCCTACCCTCCCTGCCCCTCCCCCAGGTCAGTGTTGGGCTACGACCTGGTAGACCAGGGTTCGAATCCCCACACAGTCATGAAGCTCACTGGGTGACATTGGGTCAGTAACTGCCTCTCAGCCTCAGAGAAAGGCAATGGTAAAACCACCACTGAATACCGTTTACCATGAAAACTCTATTCAAAGGGTCGTCATAAGTTGGGATTGACTTGAAGGCAGTCCATTTCCATTTTCAAACATGATTACACAGAAATAAATTCCACTGAACTTAAAAAGTATGCAAATGATCAAACCCCCTCCCTTCTCCTCCCTCCTATCCCCTCCCTCTTGCCCCTCGCTTCCCTCCCCTCCCCCTCCAATCTCCTCCTTCCCCCTCCCCTCCCCCTCCTCCTCCCCATAGTCAGTTTTACCTATCTTAAGCATGATTGCATGGGAGTAAACACCACTGAACTCAATAAGCATGCAAATAATCTAACCTGCCCTCCCCTGCCCCTTCCTTGGCCCCCCTCCAATCCCCTCTTTCCCCCTCCCTTTCCTTCCGCTCCCCTCCCTTTCTCCTTCCCTCTCCTCTTCCCACCCCCATGGTCAGTTTTACCTGTTGTAACCATTATTATATAGGAGTAAATCCCATTGAAATCAATAAGCACGCAAATGATCAGATTCCTCCTCCCCTCCCCTCTTCCCTCTTCCTCCTTCCCTGCCCACTCCAGCTGTCCCTCCCTCCCCCCCCCGTTACTTTTACCTATCCTAAGCATGATTGCACGGGAGTAAATAGCACTGAACTCAATAAACAAGCAAATGATCAAACCTGTCCTCCTCCCCTCCCCTCCTTCCTGCTCCCATCCCCCTCCTCCCCTCTGCCCTTCCACCCCTCCCTCCTCCTCCTCCCCTCCCCTCCCCATCCCATGGCATCAGTTTCACCATGATTGCAAGGGAGTAAATCCTACTTGAGGAAGCATCCAAACTAGGAAATGTGGTAGTAATGGGTGACTTCAACTACCCGGACATAGCCGCATATGTGTTCCAGTCATGACAAAGAAGCAAAGTTTCTAGATATTCTAAATGACTATTCCCTAGACCAGTTGGTCATGGAACCGACCAGAGGGACGGCAACCCTGGACTTAATCCTCAGTGGGGACCGGGACCTGGTGCGAGATGTAAGTGTTGTTGAACCGATTGGGAGCAGTGACCACAGTGCTATTAAATTAAACATACACGTAACTGGCCAATTGCCAAGAAAATCCAACACGGTCACATTTGACTTCAAAAGAGGAAACTTCACAAAAATGAGGGGATTGGTAAAAAGAAAGCTGAAAAACAAAGTCCAGAGGGTCACATCACTTGAAAATGCTTGGAAGTTGTTTAAAAACACTATATTAGAAGCTCAACTGGAGTGCATACCGCAGATCACAAAAGGTACCGCCAGGGCCAAGAAGATGCCAGCATGGTTAACGAGCAAAGTCAAGGAAGCTCTTAGAGGCAAAAAGTCTTCCTTCAGAAAATGGAAGTCTTGTCCGAATGAAGAAAATAAAAAAGAACACAAACTCTGGCAAAAGAAATGCAAGAAGACAATAAGGGATGCTAAAAAAGAATTTGAGGAGCACATTGCTAAGAAGATAAAAACCAACAACAAAAAATTCTATAAATACATTCAAAGCAGGAGACCATCTAGGGAGGCGATTGGACCCTTGGATGATAAGGGAGTCAGAGGTGTACTAAAGAACGAGGCCCGGATGGCATCCACCTGAGAGTTCTCAAAGAACTCAAATGTGAAATTGCTGATCTGCTAACTAAAATATGTAACTTGTCCCTCGGGTCCTCCTCCGTGCCTGAGGACTGGAAAGTGGCAAATGTAACGGCAATATTCAAAAAGGGATCCAGAGGGGATCCCGGAAATTACAGGCCAGTTAGCTTAACTTCTGTCCCTGGAAAACTGGTAGAAAGTATTATTAAAGCTAGATTAACTAAGCACATAGAAAAACAAGCCTTGCTGAAGCAGAGCCAGCATGGCTTCTGCAAGGGAAAGTCCTGTCTCAGTAACCTATTAGAATTCTTTGAGAGTGTCAACAAGCATATAGATAGAGGTGATCCAGTGGACATAGTGTACTTACACTTTCAAAAAGCGTTTGACAAGGTACCTCACCAAAGGCTTCTGAGGAAGCTTAGCAGTCATGGAATAAGAGGAGAGGTCCTCTTGTGGATAAGGAATTGGTTAAGAAGCAGAAAGCAGAGAGTAGGAATAAACGGACAGTTCTCCCAATGGAGGGCTGTAGAAAGTGGAGTCCCTCAAGGATCGGTATTGGGACCTGTACTTTTCAACTTGTTCATTAATGACCTAGAATTAGGAGGGAGCAGTGAAGTGGCCAAGTTTGCTGACGACACTAAATTGTTCAGGGTTGTTAAAACAAAAAGGAATTGTGAAGAGCTCCAAAAAGATCTCTCCAAACTGAGTGAATGGGCGGAAAAATGGCAAATGCAATTCAATATAAACAAGTGTAAAATTATGCATATTGGAGCAAAAAATCTGAATTTCACATATACGCTCATGGGGTCTGAACTGGCGGTGACCGACCAGGAGAGAGACCTCGGGGTTGTAGTGGACAGCACGATGAAAATGTCGACCCAGTGTGCAGCAGCTGTGAAAAAGGCAAATTCCATGCTAGCGATAATTAGGAAAGGTATTGAAAATAAAACAGCCGATATCATCATGCCGTTGTATAAATCTATGGTGCAGCCGCATTTGGAATACTGTGTACAGTTCTGGTCGCCTCATCTCAAAAAGGATATTATAGAGTTGGAAAAGGTTCAGAAGAGGGCAACCAGAATGATCAAGGGGATGGATCGACTCCCTTAAGAGGAAAGGTTGCAGCATTTGGGGCTTTTTAGTTTAGAGAAAAGGCGGGTCAGAGGAGACATGATAGAAGTGTATAAAATTATGCATGGCATTGAGAAAGGGGATAGAGAAAAGTTCTTCTCCCTCTCTCATAATACTTGAACTCATGGACATTCAAAGAAGCTGAATGTTGGAAGATTCAGGACAGACAAAAGGAAGTACTTCTTTACTCAGCGCATAGTTAAACTATAGAATTTGCTCCCACAAGATGCAGTAATGGCCACCAGCTTGGATGGCTTTAAAAGAAGATTAGACAAATTCATGGAGGACAGGGCTATCAATGGCTACTAGCCGTGATGGCTGTGCTGTGCCACCCTAGTCAGAGGCAGCATGCTTCTGAAAACCAGTTGCCGGAAGCCTCAGGAGGGGAGAGTGTTCTTGCACCTGGGTCCTGCTTGCAGGCTTCCCCCAGGCACCTGGTTGGCCACTGTGAGAACAGGATGCTGGACTAGATGGGCCACTGGCCTGATCCAGCAGGCTCTTCTTATGTTCTTATGTACTGAACTCAATAAGCATGCAAATGATCAATCCATTCTCAGCAGACTTGCACAGGATCCCATTTCTTACCTCCTGGATTAGACAACAGAGAAATTAACTAATAGGCAAAAAACCTTGTCGTTTAAGAATGTACCTATAGCCCACAGATATTTCTATCAAACTTTAAAAAGCAGGGAAATTGGGCAGCTATAGTGAATGCAGCAGGGGAGCAAGAGACCTGACCTCCTCTCTGAGATATTGTACTGCCCTATAAATTTGTCAAAATGCAAACACAATTTGGGTTGGTCTTTCACAGTCCAATCTACTTCCTGTGTAGCTTGGAAGAATTTGGTAACATGTGCTTCTGAGCATATGGTGAGTGGTGGCAACATCTGCAATCAGCCCAAATAATAGAAAGAAGACATGTGCTGTGCTGATCTTGTTTTAGCAGGGAGGAAGCAACATTACTAAGACAGTTGATATAGTTGAGATAGTCACTTTAAATATGTCTGATTTACTTTGCAATTTTAGTGAACTTTCCTATAGGAAATAATTTTCTTTTGCTTCTATTTCTGTGAATATGTGAAGTACAGCAATACTTTGCAAAATTTACACTAAAAAACTCCAAAAATAATGGCACTGACTATTCTGCAGAATAGTCTCCCGTGGACGTCAGGCGTGTCTCAGTTTGCCCAAGATAAAACAGTGGGAAGTGAAATATATTCTAGTAAAATTCTAAGTGTGCTCTATGTTTTTAATTGACCGTGCCCACCTTGCCTTAAATTAAGTGGTTTAAACATAGCAGGCTGAAAACATGCATATTGGGCAGGCTAAGTTTGTTTTTTCCAACAGCTAGAGTCATTCTTGAAGTAGCAACATATTGTAATCAATCTGATTTTACATCAAACTGCAGTTTCAGATTCAACTGTTAATGCACCCAAAATAGAAATACAACATAATCTCCAATTTGAAACACAAAAGGCTGTCCTCACCATCATATGACACTGACCAATAAAAAGGCTTTGAAATTCATAAAAATAAATTTGACACAGGTTTCTAGGATGAATGATGAGAGAAATAAAATTTTCTAGATTATATTCTCTGTAGAAACAATAGTAACACAGGAATGAAGAAAAGTAGGAAGAACACCGACAAACATACAAAAATGTAATTCTCCATCTTTGGAGATGGCAGGTATTGCCACCACTCACTATATGTTCAGAGGCACATGTTACCAAATTCTTCCAAGCTACACAGGAAGTAGATGGGACTGTGAAAGACCAACCCAAATTGTGTTTGCACTTTGACAACTTTGTAGGGCAGTACAATATCTCAGAGAGGAGGTCAGGTCTCTTGCTCCCCTGGTGCATTCACTACAGCTGCCAATTTCCCTGCTTTTTAAAGTTTGATAGAAATATCTGTGGGCTGTAGGTACATTTTTAAACTGCAAGGTTTTTTGCCAATTAGTGAATACTTTCATATTTTAACTCAGATGCCAAAATTAATACTTTCTGTTGGCTCAACTGGTATGAAAAACACATACCAAGGCCCCTTGAAGCAATTATCATATACCTTCCTCTATTTTTATAAGACAGATTGTGAATAGCCATATCTCCATCCTCTGTCATCATAGCTGTGGGGCTGTTCAAGGGACTGACACAATCACTGTGTTGTGGCCTGGCAACAATAGTGAGCTCCTTATGCAAAACAGTATTAGGAAACCTCATATTTCTTTGACAGAGCAGTCAGGCTACAGAAGTCTGATCCCCTTCTGTATCTTTAAATCAGGGATGGGGACCCTGTGGCCTGTGGGCCTGGTGTGGCCCTCTGATGTTTTCCATTGCCCCTAAGGCCTCTGCTTCTTGCCCCACAACCTCTTCTATGGCCTTCTCTTTGACAGAGGGAGAAAGCAGCATATAGCAGATGTAACCCTTCCTCCGTCACCGCCCCCACCGCCGCCAGATCTGGATCAGGACTACTATGTGGAGCAAACAGTGGGTCCAAACCAGGTTAGACCTCCAGTACCTACTATTTGCACTGGGGAAAAACTCCCACTGGTGTCGGCTGTACACACAGATAAAAGTACAGTGAATCTGGGTTGGCTATACCCACTGCTGGCATGCAAGCCCTAACTCATTACATCCCCCCCCAAAAAATGCAGCTCTCTGAAGGAAAAAAAATGCACCACCCCTAATTTAAAAGTTAATGATTGGGCAAGCTCAGCTCACTGAGGAGGGTTAAGAAACACTGCACTTGCAGAAAGGTACCTCCTTCTGCCTAATTATTAAAAGGTATAGCAAGCCACTCATCAATTGTACCTGGCCAGCTTAGCCCTCTTCAGGCATTCCACCAACATCTCACACACACATTATGGCATTGTGCATGAGACCAGGGGCAAGTGTGTGCTAAGTTCCACCTAGCATCTGAAGCAAGGAGCCTCCTGTACTCATGGAAGCTCCATGCACCATTTAGAGCCTCATCTTCCAGAGTTCTAAACCATAGGAAGCCTCCATTAGAGTAGGCTTCCTGCTTCAGAAGCTTGTCCTTCAACTTGTTCGTGGCAACAGGGGCAGCGCTTGGCACATTTGCATCTGCTCTGCCCCATACAATGCTACTTAAGTTGGGGGGGGGTTGTTGTAATGCCTGATGTGGGCTCCTCTCTCTGGCCTATATTATATGTTCCTCTCTACTCCAAGAGGACACAGATTATGAATGAAAGAGGCAGGCAGGCATCCTTTCCCTGCCTTACATATCCCACACTTTTTAATATTGTGCCTGGTCATTCTGCTTAGGTTGCAAAGGCCAACAATCCCTGACTGAGGCTTTCTTTGTGCATAGGTCTTAAAGGGCCGCAGGGGTGTAACCTCACCTGCAACAATGCTGCACAGATGAGACAAAACACAAAAAGTCATCATTCACCCCCACTTCCTGCTATGCACCTGTTAAAAGCACAGGAGCATCTTTCATGACTAGGCATTGGCAATTCTCCCCAGCAGAGTTCTATATTTTGACACAGCCAAGAGCCAAATCTATGAGCTGCTGGGGTTTTCAAACTAGTGCAGCCTCAGAAGAGGCCTTCTCCTCACTGGTGCAACTTCAGAGGCTTACAACACAGCAATGACCCCAGCTCTGCTATGGTGCTACTCTACAGTGCATACAGCATCATGGTTAATCTAGCCCTACTGCCTATGACATTACCTCCTCCTAAACAGCCTAGCTTTTCAAGAGAACATTTCATAAGGGGATGGGCAGTGCCCCAGTTATGCAAGAAAGTGGAGGGATTGTTTAATGGAATCCATAAGCCCCAGATCCTGACTCCTCCTATTTTTAGCTAAATCATGCCCCCCCGTAGCCTTCTAAAAGCAGTAGCTAAGTGTCTGGGGGGGGGGGACAGCAAATCTCGTAAGTGCTCCCTGTCTCGTCTTTTCCAGAATATAGCATACTATGCTACTGGCCGTAAGGAACCTTCCTGTGTAGCGAAGACAGGCCATAGCATCGCCTTTTAAAGAACCTGCAGGCAAGATACAGAGAAGCAGATCCAGCCTTTTTCTGCCCCTTTTGCTGCAAAGGCTTGAGGAGCTGTGTTGCCCTGACTCAAAGTTAAAATGGTACTTGCAGTAACTCAGGAGCTAAAAGCCCAGATGTGTGCAGCTGGTTAGGCAAGGAGGTGATTGGCCTGAAACAAAACAACCAGGCTAAGAAACCTCCAGAGAAAGCCTATGTTACAAAAAATGAGACAGAGAGAAAGAGACTCCAGTATTGCCCCTTCCCTAACATCCCTCCCATCGCCCAGCTGAGTCAGTCCTACCTTCGAAAGACTCTCCATCTCTGCTGCATCACTGCTCTCGACTGGGCTGGTGTTGTGTGCACAACACGCTCCTTTCTGCAGAGCAACCTCTTCTAACTTTAACACCCACACACATTGATTGATGCATACTGCAGTCGCTGCAAACCTCTCAGTCCATAGCTGGAGAGCGGGGGTGGGGGGGGTTGGAAGAGAAAAGTCTGGGATCCCCTCCCACACTGCCAGAGTATCAGTGACAGCACTACTTCTCTCTCTGTTTCTCCCCCTCCCCTTTGTGGGATTTCCCTCTTTTAACACAAATCTAGCAGATGGCTATAGACTTAACAGCAGAAATGTTTGTTAGGCACCCAGCGGTGTTCATTGAGCCTACTTTTTTTCTTCCCTCCACCCCCCAAAAATGCCTTCAGCCTTGCTTAGCAGTAAACATCTGGCTCACTTCAGGGAGGTTAAAGGTAAAGGTGTCCCCGCACTTACAGTGCAAGTTGTTTCCGACTCTTAGGGTGACGTCTTGCGACGTTTACTAGGCAGACCGTATATATGGGGTGGGATTGCCAGTTCCTTCCCCGGCCTTTCTTACCCCCCAGCATATGCCGGGTACTCATTTTACCGACCATGGATGGATGGAAGGCTGAGTGGACCTCGACCCCTTTTACTGGAGATTCGACTTCCTTCCGTTGGAATCGAACTCCGGCAGTGAGCAGAACTTCGGCTGCATTACCGCCGCTTACCACTGCTTGCTGCTTGCTGTCCTCCTGATAACACACTACATTGCTGTAAAAGCAAGGTGGGAAAGGAGCCTGAGCATTCCCTTTCTAGGCCTCTGATAGGTCCACTTGCCTCTTTTAATTCTTAGTTTCAGGTCTTCAGGCTAGGGATGGAAGGATCTGTCCGTTTCAGTTCTCTCAGTTTCTCATTCTTCCAATCTTGAATTCAGTTCTCTGCATTTCTGCAGCGATTAGTAATTTTTTGGGGGAAAAGATCCTAATGAAAATTCATCACCAATTTAGTGCAAATGTCTCCTAACAAATTTTGGAAGGAATTTTGACTAACATACACATCTTTGCAAGCAATTTTCCCTAATAAAATGCATTTTGTATATTATTCTCACTAATATAGTTAGTCATTTTTATGCACACTTTTCTTCAATGTATGTATTTTTGTAAGCATTGGTTTGAGAACCGCATTGCAAAATTTGGGTAAGTGTGAATTGCAAAGGATGGCTGTGTTTCAGTTCTCATATCGTTTCAACAAGTGCAAATTTGACAGATTCACCTTGAAATACTAACTGAAGTTCTCTCCCATCCCTACTTCACACTTGTATAAAATTATCTTGATCTAATTAATAAAACAAATTAGATGACAGAGGCATTCACCACAGATGCTGCCATTATGTTTTGCCCAAACAGATACTGGAAGAAGGAGGGGGCAATTCAATTGCTACCACCTATGGGGCATCTTAGTCCTCCTTCCTTCTAAATGTTGCTGAAATACAACTCCCATCAGCCCTAGCAAGCATGGTCAATGGCCAGGGATGATGGCCATAGTAGTTTAGCAACATCTGGAGGGTCAAAGGTTCCCCATATCTGACCTATAGAATGGCACCAAGAAAGGGGAGAACATACTGAAAGCAAGGTAGATAGCATGCACCGAGGGGTTACCCTGTTGCAGCAAAGACAACAAACAAGGTGTACTGCAATGCCTTAAAGACTAACACATTTCATTATGCCATAAGCTAAGGGATAGGAACCTTTTTCAGCCCAAGAAACACATTCCCTTCTGGGCCTCCTGCCAGGAGTAGGCAGGGGCAGACATAGTGGTGGGCAGAGCAATGAATATGAATGTTACTTTTTACAACAGGCTAGCTTCTACACACTCACACATCCCTTTCTTGCCTCCATCCAGGTAAGCAAGAAGTATGATCAGAGTTTGAGGACACATTCCAGCAAGGCAAAAATGTTCAAGGAGCATGCAAAGCAGGGCTGATGAAGCATGTGGCTTAGGAGGAGGCGTGGTCTGGAGAGAGTTCCGAAGGCCAGACAAAGAGGCATGGAGGGCTGCAGCTCCGCATCCCTGCAATAGGTTTTTGTGGAATAGAAGCACCTGTACTTTGTGTGTTTCAGAGCTTAGAAAAGTTACTTTTTTGAACTACAACTCCCATCAGCCCAATCCAGTGGCCATGCTGGCTGGGGCTGATGGGAGTTGTAGTTCAAAAAAAGTAACTTTTCCAAGCTCTGATTTCCCTCTGATCCCACTGCTTTCAATTCAACCCCCCCAACCACCACCATGTATACCTGCAACTGAGGATTTCATTCCATGTATCTGAAAAAGTGGCTCCTAGTCCACAAAAGCTTATGCCACAACATAGCAATAAGGTAAAGGTAAAGGTGTCCCCGCACTTATAGTGCGAGTCATTTCCGACTCTTAGGGTGACGTCTTGCAACGTTTACAAGGCAGACCGTATATATGGGGTGGGATTGCCAGTTACATCCCTGGCCTTTCTTTACCCCCCAGCATATGCCAGGTACTCATTTTACTGACCACGGATGGATGGAAGGCTGAGTGGACCTCGACTCCTTTTACTGGAGATTCGACTTCCTCCTTCCGATGGAATCGAACTCTGGCCGTGAGCAGAGCTTTGACTGCGTTACCGCCACTTACCACTCTGCACCACGGAGGATCTAACATAGCAATAGACTGTTCCTATTTCCGGGTGGGATTCAGTCACATACCAGGTTGCACAGAGGTCTTCCACAACAAACCCACTTCCCCCAAAAGGTTGGATTTTTTTGGACTGGAAAGTGCTGTCACACAAGGTCCTCTAACCTCCAGGCAAAAAAGAAAAGAAAAAAAGAAATGCTTATTAAATTTATTTATTTATATCTCGCCCTTCCTCCCAGCAGGAGACCAGGGCGGCAGCCATTATTAAGTGGCCAACACTGTTTAATCCCTGCAAACAAATCAAGATGAATGCTGAAAAACAGGTCATCTGGAAGCCACAAGACCCTTTGGTTTTTGGACATGCTTAGAAAGTCCACTGGGTGGAAATAGAGATGATCCCTAAGGATCAGCAACTGGTAGGCCCACTGCCCAATTGAGCCCCCAAGCCATACATCCTGGCCCTCCAGTTGCCACCCCAGAGGTATGAGAGGTGTGTGGCCATGACAACAGGACTTGCAGTCTGAAAGGGGGATATGAAAGGCCTTGACCACCACCCTACCTAAAAGTGGCCTTCCCAGAAAGCCAATTGCTCACCACAGGCTTAAGCATTCAAAATATGGGACAACAATGTAAGCCTATTTGATTCTGGGCCCAATTCATGGCACTAGCCTTAATCTTTAAAGCCCTAAATGGCTTGGGAACTAAATACCTGGTGAAGCATCTCTTCCTATACTGGCCTGCCCATATCTTAAGATTTGCTGTCAAGGCTCTGTTCAACAGTATCCCAGAGGGATAGCTATTTTGGTCCTTTCCAGCAAAAACAATGAAGAACCTTGTGGCACCTTAAAGATTAACATTTTATTATGACAAATGTTTGTGGACTACAGTCCACTGCATCAGATGCATGAAGTGTTATCCCAAATTGCTGATACAGGTTTGTACTTAACAGTGGTAATTCATGAAATGGTTTTTTTTTACTGACACAAACATCCTGGCATTAGTAAGCCAATTCACAAATAAAATGTACTAAAAAATCCTTTCTCTTGGTTCAGTCCACAAGTGACAGAATTGAAACTCTTGATGTATTGCAATTCAGAGGTTTCACATTGCAGCCTCCCTCGAATATCCCTTATTTTAAAGGTTGTTGTTGCTGTTCTTGTTTTAAAAAAGTAGTAGATACAAATTACATATCAACAAGGGGAGTGAGCATTTTATCGTGGCACCCTGACTGTGGAACACTTTCCCCATAAGAAGTACAACTGGTACTGACCTTATTATCTTTTCTGCACCAGGTCAGAAATTTTCTTTACATGGGAATTTTAGCTGTGTAGTCTGTCCTATGGTGCTTTACTGCCTCTTAAAAATAGTCTTGATTGTATTTTATGGTTTTTATTTCATGGTTGTATGATCATTTTTAGTTTTATTTTGTATGTCACCCTGATATCTAACTGATGAAGGGTAGTTTTAAACACCTTCAATAAAATAAATATATTACAGTAATATTAAAGTCACAGATCAAAGAGCTCTGAGTTTAATCTAGAACAGATTAATCTGAAGCCATAGTTAGCGGTGTTACTCATTCAAGCATTCCACGTGCAGCCACTCAGCTTTAAAAGCATATTTACTACACATGTTGGCCCATTCGTATGCTAAGTTGATATGCTAGCAATCAGAGTCCTGGGCAGGGATACCACTGCTGGCATGGAAATGCTACACAAGAATGGATCGGTGCACATGATAAGCGCATGCAACCTTGACAGAACATGAATGGAACACTATGAGTTGTATCCAATGTAGCACAAAATAACTCATTCTGTTAGCACAATGATTTACACTTGCGTAACTGAATTCTCCCCCTCCTTCCTCTGTGCACCCCCTAAATCTGTTCGGGTTTTCCCCCCCAATCCTCCTGGGGAGGGTGGAGGTATGCATGGGAGAAGAGGGGGAGTTCTGTTGTGCAAGCATAATTCCTTGCACTAATGGAATGAGTGCACTGGGGAGCCTCTTGCACCGGTTCCAGCAATGGGCTTCACCCACCCCAAAGATTTCATAGATCTAATAGCCCAGCATTACATATTGGGTAACTTAAAGTAGTGGATGACCACTTCTGATGGAAACTGAGCTTGGCTCCCATTCAAAAGGAGAACCAGTGCTCCCTGCCAAAAAAGGGGGGGGCAGTGAAAGGTGTCATGGCCAGATCATGATGGCGAAGGGCCCTTCCAAGTCCATGAGACCCTCACCCAGTGCCCAGTCTGGCTGACCGCTGGTACCAGGCCTGTAACACTTTATATTGGTACTAAAGGCTACTATCACATCTGGTTTGTCCCTTACTTAACATTTTCAAAAGAACTGATTTCAAAATCTTAAGCGATTACAGTTTGGACTTATTTCTTAGCCCCCCCCCCCATGCTGTTCTCCATATCAGAACCTTGTAAATAAAATATGAACTTCAAATGTGCTGCTTAACTCCAAGACACTAAAGGTTTAAGAAAAACATTATTAGTAGAATAGCAGCAATAAATTGCAAGAATGTTCAGCAGTACTGACATTAAGGGGAATTGTGTGGTTAAATGAGCACATCAGCTAAAACTCTCAGCCAGCACCATTAGCTCATATATAGAAGCTAACAGAGAATTTCAAAGCACTTACTAAATACAGTTGGAGGTCTAGTTCACATGGAATGGTAAAGTAGTACTATGCGCACAGATAAAGAAATCCCAAAATATTACATTCGTTGTATTTCCACATGAGCACTCGAGATACTGCAGACATGTTGTTGTTCCATAAAGGAAGCCACAGACCTGAACTTAAAAGATCTGTACAGGGTGGTTCACGATAGATGCTGTTGGAGATTGCTGATTCATAGGGTCACCATAAGTCATAGTCTACTTGAAGGCACATGACAACAACAACAAACAGGGCTTTCCCCCTCCCTCTGCATGCCCCCGCACCCTCCCCAAATCTGCTTTGAGGATTGGGGAAACCCCTAGAACAGATTTAGGGGTGTGTGCAGGGGGAGGAGAGGGAGGAGTCCTGTTCAGCTAGCAGTAATCCTAAAACTGACAGAACCCTGACTTAGCGCTATGTTGGATACAACCTATGTCAAGTAAGTTCAGAAATAATTCTGAGCATTGATTTTAGAGTATTCAAAAATAATTTGTACATACAGAGATTTGTGAATAAGCCTAGCAAGCACCATGCAAGGTAGGTCAACATTATTTTCTGTGTATTACAGGTGGAAGTGTTAAGTCAAAGCTGGAAGATATTGTGAGGTGGTATCTCACCTCAGGGGCTTCTAGGCTCACAACTCAGCTCTCTTGAACAAGACGTTTTCTAAATGCAATGTTTACAAATTTACAATTGCAACACACAAAAACCCCCTTCATTTATATACCTGGGAAATGTCTAGGTAAAATTTTAATTTATTTATGATATTTACAGGCTGCTTTTCACCAGATTGCAGTCACAAAGAGGTTTCCACCATAGTCAACATTACACTGAAACAAAATAATTAAAATAATCATAAATTAAAGCAATACAGTGAGTCCTAAGCTCCACAGCAAACTCAACCAAATCCTCCAAAAGCCTGGGAGAAAATAAATGTTTTCAGTAGGAAAGGGAAATGCATCAAAGATGTAGCCATTTATGCTTCCAGGGGAAGGGAGGACCACAGTCAGAGCACAACTACCAAGAAAGCCCTATCCTATATCCTCAGTGGGATGAGTAAGGCCCCCTCAGCTAACTTCAGACTGACATAGGGAAAATCATTCTATCACGTACCTAGGTCCCAAGTAATTCAGGGCATTACATGCTAACATTAACTTAAATTGGGCCCAGTAGCATATAGGTGGTTAATGCAGATCCCGCAAGATATGCATTATGATTGATTTCATAGTGACACTCCAAGTAAGTACTCTAGTGACAGCATTCTGTACAAGTGGCAGTTTCTGGACCGTCTTCATGGACAGCCTTACTTAGAGCACATGATAGTAACCTAGGAGGTCACCTGAGCAGGCAAAACTGTGACCAGTCTATCCTTGTCCCAGGAATGGCTATATCTAGTGAACCATCCATAGCTGGAAATAGGTACTCTGTCGCTGAATCCACCAGTGACAGAGATGGATCCAAGAGCACCCACAGACTATGCACCCCCTCCTTCAGGGCAGTAGCAGATTGGTCTGGTGGGGAGGAGGTGCTTACCTGACCTCTCTAAGGGTGAGTCACTGCTGCATACCAGGAGGGGGAGATATGAGGTGGCAGCAATGTACAAACACCCTGGTTGAGCCAATTTGGTGCTCCTGCTGGTGCATTTGCACCATCTTGCCCCTCCCCCTCTTCCAGTAAACTACAGCTACTCGTCTGCTGGGAGGTAAGGTAAGCACCTCTGCTCCACTACACTTTCTGCTACTGCTTCAGAGGGAGTGCAACTCCTTCCAGAACAGGCTGACTGTATGTGACTGCAGAGAGAGAGAGAGAGAGAGAGACAGACAGACAGACAGACAGACACCAAAGCAAATAGTAGTAGTTGTTGCTTCCAGGGTAGAAATCAAGTGATCTTGCCAGCAGATGTGCTTTTCATCTGTTAAGTTACCAGACAAAATATAAGAATGAGTCTCTGACCTCTCCTCTCCCTCTGCTGCCCCATGAAATACTACCTGGGTGCCCTTTCAACATTCAATTAGCTAGACAGTTATGAAGCAGCAGGGCAGATGAGTGGCCATTACACAGTCCCCTCACGTAAGTCACATGTGACATTGCTGCAAGTACAGTGGTTGTAAGTAACTTCATAAATGTGACAATGGGGCTATTTCTCAGTCACCGAGCAGTTATTACCAAACAAATAATGCCTCCTGTAATGGGGCAACATGAGAATGTGCTGAGAAATTGAGGCAATAGAGAGCATCCAGGAGCAAGCAGGACAGGGCTAAGGTTTGCTCCTGGTTAGTGATGCTCTATTTAGCCCTAATTCAGGGCCCCGCCCCCTCTGTCTTGACCTCGTTATCTGGCCCATGCACCTCTCACTCATTGAAAGAGTAGGAACATGTAACGTGTGTACAGTCCCTGTACAACTTAAAACCATGATCCTCCAGCGACAGACTGCCAATTAGAGTTATCCAAATTGTCACACGCAAGAGGAGAAATCTCTGTGTGGGTTTCTGCTGCTGATAAAATACATATACAGTTCTTTGTCCAAGTGGATAGTTATCTTAATCAGTCAGCTTCCCCCAGGATTAATTTTAATAGTGCTAATGGCCAAGAAAGAGTGCCAAGTAATACACTATTAACCTTCTACTTTATGCACAGTCGGCTGAATGGGAGCAGCTAAGAATGCTTTGTGAAGGACTTTGGCAAAATGGCTGTGGCACAGGGAAAAGAAACCATGATGGTGCAAGCTGATTCTAAAAGCTTTTATGTTAAGAATATTATAAGAAACTCCTTACCCTTGAGCTTTCTTCAAGGGTCAGAAACCACACTTTTGAGCCACTGAGAATTGTGTAGGAACCACAGATTTATTACAAGACTGCTTTAAAAGAAACCTTATGTGGGATGGGGGGAAATTTGATCCCATTCCAATTTTAATGTGAAACAACCTAATTTGCACTTCTGGAAAAATAAATTAACTGAAAGGCAGCTATCCTTCAAAATGTGCACCTCTCTGAATAGCGTGATGCAGTTTTCCAACCAAGTAATGCGTATAACGTTTATATCTGGGGAAGTGTGCATAAAATGCATTTATCAGTGAAAATAACATACCACAATGCATTATACTAGGCAAAAGTGCTTTCAAAAGTGTGTACATTAGGAGAACTTTGCCCTAAAATGCTGATGAATTATCATGAGGACATTTTTAAAAAAACACAAACTAAGGAAATATGAATTGCTAAATGTAAGATTGGAAAACTGAGAAACTGAAAGAAACTGCCGCTGACAGATTTATCCATCCCTGTGTGTGACTGGCTCTAGTTGTGGCCCTCTGCCTGCAGATTCTTCTTACAAGGACTACTTTTTGTTTCATTTTTTCAAGCAAGGAGTTGTTGCTGGAATCCCAGCTCCAATCAGTCCTAATCAGTATGGTCAGTAATCAAGGATGATGGGAATGGCAGCCCAAAAACACCTGGAGAGCCACAGGTTCCCTACTCCTGACCCAGAATCTACCAATCCCGCCAAATCTCCCACCCAGTGCTTTTTGCCGTAAGATTTATTGTGACAGTTTACATGATTCAATATACAAAATGTAAGTCAGGATCCAGAACAAAGTTTGCAGGTACAAACCTGAAAATGGCTATAGATAAATATTTAATGGCTATTGCCTTTACCCTACAGATGCTATATAGCTATAGATGTATGTAGCTATGTAGCTACAGATGCACATACACAATAAAATGTATGGTGTAGTCATCAGAAAGAACACACCACTGACAAACTCTTGGAAATGTTAACAGCATCAGGATGGAATGTTAAAAATAGTTCTGGATGGGACAGATTTGTGGGTAGAGTTCAGAGGAAATTATTTAAAAGCATAGGAGGGAAGCAGAAGAGCACTAATTTCTCGCCTGCGATCTTAAGAACCCTTATGAATTTGCATAACATATTAAACTCTACAGACCTCCTAGTGATAAGTGTGTTAAATAATAACAATAGTAATCTATGCATACTATAGGGGAAAAACCTGTAACCCACATGCAATGCAATGCAATGCATCATCTTCCTCTCCTATTTAGATCAGGAAACAGAAATGAATTTCCATCAGCAGAGTCTTTTTTCTTCTCCTCGGCCAAATTTTGTATCCGTGTTTCTGGAGCAGCTTAGCAAAATGGTTACATATTTTGCATTGATTTTCCTACATGATGTTTCTATGACCTATGCTAACTAACTCAGCACAGCACTTACCCAACAAGGTAAGACAGAAACAATCCCTTTATAAGGCTTGCTTTCTGGTGAGAAATGACTGTTCCCTAGGCACAAAAGGAGCCATTCAATGTGTTGCCAGTAAAAAACTCTCATGTTCATTATTGCTAGTGCTGTGCTGAGTAGTGACACTGTCCATTTATAAACACATACATAATGCTGACAGTGGGCAAGTTTCATTCTTGCAGATGAGATGTTGCACGTTGCAGTTTGGGATGCTGCCAGGAGATTATGTTTAACAGCTTTATATTTACAATAGGGCATTAATCTTAAATGATCTACAGTTTCATTTACATAGCAAAAATATAATCACTGAGTATTGAAATGAAGTCACAGGAAAAGCAGAAAATAAAATATTCTTTTGAAATTCACTGAGAAATTCACTTGATATTCATGCGGCAATATCAGAACAAGTGGGTTCTGAAATAAAATGTGGTAGTGTGGAGTGCTCCAGAGTTCTAGCCAGTCTGCCAGACCCTCTTTGAGAATATTCCATTCCATTCCATTCCATTCCCTCTTCCTCACCCTGCAGTATTCAGCCAGCATTCTGTGGCTCCTGAGAATGTCCAGTCTCATTGGGCTGTTTGGGGATTCTACCCCACCCCTCTTTGGGATTTTTTCCTAATTTTTTTTGTACTTCTGCTAACCTTGGGACTCTTTTTTGTGCATTGGACCATTTTGGCTACATAAGGCTTGACATTTGAAGAATGACTTTGCAGTATATAGGTTGTCTTCTGTTGAGCCAGCAAAGAATTGGACTAAACAAAGAATGTTAAGTTTCATGGGATTCTTCAGCAGCAGAACCAAGTAGCTATGAAACCCATATCTGCATACTTCTATCCCAACCTAAGCTGATTTAGCAAAAGGTAATACTTTAACTAAATGGGTGATGACTCATGATCCAACAAAGTACTTTTACATCTTATTGATTGAAATGGGGAAATTAAAAGCATGTTCTTAAATCTCTCCAATGAGACAAAAAAAATGCTTAATTTTGCTTGGATCAGACATTTTGTGTCTTCTGTTCTTTGGGATCAACAGATGAAGATCACCAAGCAGCACATTCACAGAACATAGGAAAGTAGTACCTTAGATTAACTGAGACTATTGGTCCATCTAGTACTGCCTACATTGACTGGCAGTGGCTCTCTGGGGTATTAGGCAGGTTCTCTCATAGCCCCACCTGAAGATGCCAGGGATTGAACCTGGGATCTACTGAAGGCAAACCAGATACTTTACCACTGAGTTACACCCCTTTCCTGAGACAATTCTTGATACAAATCATCTAAACTCCAAATGTTCTAGGTGGAATTGAACAAGGAAGCTGGACCAAAAATCCTGTTTAGATGAAATCAACTCTGGCACACATTAAAATCACATTATTGGTTTTATTGAATTACTTCAGTGAAATTAAAGCTCTCAAGTTGTTAAAAAGGATGGAATGCAGAAACTTAACTTGACCCAGTTCTAATGTTCTAAACTACTTCCTAGTCTCAGCTAAATAGGCCTGAAAACAATGTAATTTGATTTCATATTTTTTTATAATATGAACAACAAATCTGGCACTCTTTAAAATTACTAAAAGAATATAATTTTGGCTTAATTTAAACATACAGAAACTACATGGCAGGTGGACCGAAATAGTCATTGGTTATTGCTAGACAGAATCAGATGATAACAAATACTGGCCACAATCCAGTGTCCAGTAAGAAACATGTAGTCCCATTGCTATCAATGGAGCTTAAATGTGCCTAACTCAAGAGGCGCTTGGCCATCGCACTGTCAGTCAGTCTGGACTGTTATACCACAGTAGCATAATAAGCACTGAACAACTCAAGGAAGCAGGGAACTATCCCAGTGCAAGTCAAACAGTGCTGCATGACCAAGCGAGCAAGTCATATTAATCATTCCCAGGATATATTTTTTTACCTTGCCCTTTCTTCAATCAAAGAAAATCTCCTTTGCCTTGCTTGCACAGTTCTACCTTCTCCCCAAGAGCACTACGGGAATGATTCATCTGAACTTTGGCAGGTGCTGCTTCATTTACCGAATTAGCAATCAAAAAACTGCCAATCAAAATCTAGAAAAGGAGTGCTGCTGATATACAAAAATAAATTCTTCGGTTCTGCTCTCAGGCCTGCCACCAAAACTGCTGCAAAATTTAAAATGATCTTGTTGGTTTCTGTCTATTATTATTATTATTATTATTATGAGACTGCCCAATCAACAAAATCCTCTGGGCGGTTTACAGCAAGTTCAAACAATACACAATTAAAATATTAGAATGCTAAAACATTAACTAAAACATTTTTAAAAATTAATCACGTTTCCTGGCTAAAAGCTAGCACAAGAAACATACCAGCATTTAATAATAATAAGGACAGCCCAAGGTCACCCTGAGCTAGGAGCCAAATCCTGAAAGAACCTATATCTTAGGAGACAGATCCTAGGAGAAGGAAGCCCATAGAAAGCTAGTGTTCAACACCACCCTAGCAGGAAAGCTTCAGGGGACACTGTAAACAAGGCTAAATTCCAGTCGGAGAGAAGGGGGAAAAGGAAACTCCACCGATACATACAGGAAGAGAGTCAGCTCAGTCCTTGCTAAAAAGGGCAGCTTCAGCCTTCCTGAAACACAACCACAAGCTCTGTTTCCCTAGGTTAAAGAAAGGTCAGGCTGTTCTAGGTGGGAAAACAACAAACACAAAAGACTTGCCTGGAAGGCTCAGCCCCTTGCTGAGATTAAAAGCAGCCAAAAGCTGAAACAGCCCCGCCCCTCGCTCAGGAAGGAAGCCTGAGAGAATACTAAAGAGTTAAGCCCCAGCTGATAGCCATCAGCCTCAAGTAACACATCACTGGCTGGCAGCAGTAGCTGGGAGGAACCAGCCACACATATAAAGTCAGAGCACCCTAGCGAGGGAGCCTGCTCCACGAGCTAGAGGGAGCCCCAGCTGACAAAGCATCAAGGCGAGTTAAGCAGCAGAGCAAGTTCGGCATCAGGGCGAGGAGGCCAGGGCCCCCCACTCTGCCTGTCTGTTCCCTGACCTCAACTAAACCGCAGTCTCCAACCCATTGACGTAATAAACCTTAAACAAAACTATGCAGGTAAGAAGCCAGCAGGGGTGTGGGGGCTTTCCAGTGTTTTGCACCGCCTGCAGCATGTACGACTATTTGCCTGTTGGACAGAAGTCGTGGGTATGCTCTCGGTGCAATGAGCTCCTGGCTCTCCGGGAATGACTTCATTTCCTTGAGGCCAAGGTGGCGGACCTGGAAAAGCTGAGAGAGGCAGAGAGGTGTGTGGAGGAGGCCTTCAGGGACGTTATAGCTGTGTCCCACTCCAACGATGATAGCTCTCCTGCTATCATGGACAACGATGGTCTCGGGGAAGGAGAGCATCCAGCTGAGGAAGAGGGAAACGATCCCTTAGAAGGGACCCATTCATTGGGGGATGAGCAGCTATCCTCTCGTGCCGAGGATATATCTCCAGGGGGTGGAGGGATCCTTGTAGTGGCTGATTCGATCATTAGGAACATAGACAGTGGGGTGTGTGATGGGCGTGTAGACCGCAAGGTGTTTTGCCTGCCTGGTGCGAAGGTTGCGGATATCGCCCGTCGTTTAGATAGTTTGGTAGACAGTGCTGGGAAGGAGTCAGTGGTCGTGGTGCACGTTGGCACCAATGACATGGGGAAATGCAGCCGTGAGGTCCTGGAAGCCAAATTTAGGTTGCTAGGTAGGATGCTGAAAGCCAGGACCTCCAAGGTGGCTTTCTCTGAAATGCTACCGGTTCCACGCGCAAGACCAGCCAGACAGGCCCAGCTTCGCAGTCTCAATGCGTGGATGAGACGATGGTGTCGGGTGGAAGGGTTTGGATTTGTTAGGCACTGGGGAACATTTTGGGACAAGCCGGGCCTGTACAAAAGGGACGGGCTCCACTTGAACAAGAATGGAACCAGACTGCTGGCACTTAAAATTAAAAAGGTGGCAGAGCAGCTTTTAAACTGACTGAGGGGGGAAACCCGACAGGAGCTGAGAAAGGTCCGGTTCGGAATAAACCTCCCCCCTGGGATAAAAACCAAAGAAATGATGAAATTTTAAAAGGGGTAGGCCTAGAAGTAGGCATTGTGAGAGCAGGGGCACAGGATATAAATTCAGAAGAGCAAAATTACCACAGGCCTAACCACAAGTGCCAAAGACACTTGAAGAGAGACACTGCTTACAAGTGCCTGTATGCTAATGCTAGGAGCCTCCGAACCAAGATGGGAGAACTGGAGTGGTTGGTCTTAGAGGAGAGCATTGATATAGTGAGCATAACAGAGACCTGGTGGAATGGAGAAAACCAGTGGGGTACGGTTATCCCTCGATATAAACTATATCGGAAGGACAGGGAAGGACGTATTGGTGGCGGAGTCGCTCTATACGTGAAAGAAGGCATTGAATCCAGCAAGCTCGAAACCCCAAAAGAGGCAGACTCCTCCACAGAATCGTTGAGGGTGGTGATACCATGCCCCAGGAGGGACTTAATACTGGGAAAGATCTATCGTCCCCCTGATCAAAATGCTCAGGGAGACCTTGAGATGAGATATGAAATTGAGGAAGCATCCAAACTAGGAAATGTGGTAGTAATGGGTGACTTCAACTACCCGGACATAGACTGGCTGCATATGTGTTCCAGTCATGACAAAGAAACAAAGTTTCTAGATATTCTAAATGACTATTCCCTAGACCAGTTGGTCATGGAACCGACCAGAGGGACGGCAACCCTGGACTTAATCCTCAGTGGGGACCGGGACCTGGTGCGAGATGTAAGTGTTGTTGAACCAATTGGGAGCAGTGACCACAGTGCTATTAAATTAAACATACACGTAACTGGCCAATTGCCAAGAAAATCCAACACGGTCACATTTGACTTCAAAAGAGGAAACTTCACAAAAATGAGGGGATTGGTAAAAAGAAAGCTGAAAAACAAAGTCCAGAGGGTCACATCACTTGAAAATGCTTGGAAGTTGTTTAAAAACACTATATTAGAAGCTCAACTGGAGTGCATACCGCAGATCACAAAAGGTACCGCCAGGGCCAAGAAGATGCCAGCATGGTTAACGAGCAAAGTCAAGGAAGCTCTTAGAGGCAAAAAGTCTTCCTTCAGAAAATGGAAGTCTTGTCCGAATGAAGAAAATAAAAAAGAACACAAACTCTGGCAAAAGAAATGCAAGAAGACAATAAGGGATGCTAAAAAAGAATTTGAGGAGCACATTGCTAAGAACATAAAAACCAACAACAAAAAATTCTATAAATACATTCAAAGCAGGAGACCATCTAGGGAGACAATTGGACCCTTGGATGATAAGGGAGTCAAAGGTGTCCTAAAGAACGATAAGGAGATTGCAGAGAAGCTAAATGAATTCTTTGCATCTGTCTTCACAGTGGAAGATATAGGGCAGATCCCTGAACCTGAACTAACATTTGCAGGAAGGGATTCTGAGGAACTGAGACAAATAGTGGTAACGAGAGAGGAAGTTCTAAGCTTAATGGACAATATAAAAACTGACAAATCACCGGGCCCGGATGGCATCCACCCGAGAGTTCTCAAAGAACTCAAATGTGAAATTGCTGATCTGCTAACTAAAATATGTAACTTGTCCCTTGGGTCCTCCTCTGTGCCTGAGGACTGGAAAGTGGCAAATGTAAGGCCAATATTCAAAAAGGGATCCAGAGGGGATCCCGGAAATTACAGGCCAGTTAGCTTAACTTCTGTCCCTGGAAAACTGGTAGAAAGTATTATTAAAGCTAGATTAACTAAGCACATAGAAGAACAAGCCTTGCTGAAGCAGAGCCAGCATGGCTTCTGCAAGGGAAAGTCCTGTCTCAGTAACCTATTAGAATTCTTTGAGAGTGTCAACAAGCATATAGATAGAGGTGATCCAGTGGACATAGTGTACTTAGACTTTCAAAAAGCGTTTGACAAGGTACCTCACCAAAGGCTTCTGAGGAAGCTTAGCAGTCATGGAATAAGAGGAGAGGTCCTCTTGTGGATAAGAAATTGGTTAAGAAGCAGAAAGCAGAGAGTAGGAATAAACGGACAGTTCTCCCAATGGAGGGCTGTAGAAAGTGGAGTCCCTCAAGGATCGGTATTGGGACCTGTACTTTTCAACTTGTTCATTAATGACCTAGAATTAGGAGGGAGCAGTGAAGTGGCCAAGTTTGCTGATGACACTAAATTGTTCAGGGTTGTTAAAACAAAAAGGGATTGCGAAGAGCTCCAAAAAGACCTCTCCAAACTGAGTGAATGGGCGGAAAAATGGCAAATGCAATTCAATATAAACAAGTGTAAAATTATGCATATTGGAGCAAAAAATCTGAATTTCACATATACGCTCATGGGGTCTGAACTGGCGGTGACCGACCAGGAGAGAGACCTCGGGGTTGTAGTGGACAGCACGATGAAAATGTCGACCCAGTGTGCAGCAGCTGTGAAAAAGGCAAATTCCATGCTAACGATAATTAGGAAAGGTATTGAAAATAAAACAGCCGATATCATCATGCCGTTGTATAAATCTATGGTGCAGCCGCATTTGGAATACTGTGTACGGTTCTGGTCGCCTCATCTCAAAAAGGATATTATAGAGTTGGAAAAGGTTCAGAAGAGGGCAACCAGAATGATCAAGGGGATGGAGCGACTCCCTTACGAGGAAAGGTTGCAGCATTTGGGGCTTTTTAGTTTAGAGAAAAGGCGGGTCAGAGGAGACATGATAGAAGTGTATAAAATTATGCATGGCCTTGAGAAAGTGGATAGAGAAAAGTTCTTCTCCCTCTCTCATAATACTAGAACTCGTGGACATTCAAAGAAGCTGAATGTTGGAAGATTCAGGACAGACAAAAGGAAGTACTTCTTTACTCAGCGCATAGTTAAACTATGGAATTTGCTCCCACAAGATGCAGTAATGGCCACCAGCTTGGACGGCTTTAAAAGATTAGACAAATTCATGGAGGACAGGGCTATCAATGGCTACTAGCCATGATGGCTGTGCTCTGCCACCCTAGTCAGAGGCAGCATGCTTCTGAAAACCAGTTGCCGGAAGCCTCAGGAGAGGAGAGTGTTCTTGCACTCGGGTCCTGCTTGCGGGCTTCCCCCAGGCACCTGGTTGGCCACTGTGAGAACAGGATGCTGGACTAGATGGGCCACTGGCCTGATCCAGCAGGCTCTTCTTATGTTCTTATGTTCTTAAAATCCAGCAGAAATAATCTGATCCAAGAGCAAAAGATTTAGTTGTAAAATTCCTTTGGTGCCAAAAGGATCTTAATGTAGGTGTCAGGCAAGCCTTGTTGGGGAGGGCATTTCATAATCAGGACGCCACTATGGAAAAGGCCCCCTCTTTAGATAGAGGAAGCTGGACAAGTGGAGCTCAGGTATAATTCTTTTACTGAATTTGAACTCTGTTCTCTCACAGTTAAAGAACAACTTGGGTGGCCAGTTGCCCTTTATAATTCCAGACAGACCAACATTTCTAGCAGTGTCTGTTGGGGTGTCCTCTTTTGCTATTTGCCCAGTCTGGAAAATGGCCAGTAGATGGTAGTTTTGTCTATTTATTTAACTTAACAAGTCTGTTCCTCACTCAGGCAGCAGATCATTGAGGAGAGGGGCAACAGCACAGCTCATATTTCCCCACTCCTGAGTCAGCTGCAAAGTGGTGCCTGCCCCTCATCCCCTGCATAGCCACAGATATGGATTACTAATGCCACACTGATATATTTGCACTTAATGCCTGTGCTGATAGCTTTAACACACTAAAACTCTATTGAGGTTAGCAGGACCAGCAGCAACATGCCTGGAGAATAGGTATAGGGTGGGTTTTAGCTATAAGAAGAAGGGCTGATGGGAGTTGTAGTTCAAAAAAGTAACTTTTCCAAGCTCTGAGAAGAATTAGTTTCTGCCTCCCCATCCCCACCCGCAGTTCTCTGATATTCATTCTTTTGATGGAAATCAGTGCTAAATTCCTATAATCTATCACCTAATACATCAGTATTGTCGTTTGTGTAAAAGTGTGTGTAAGGCAGTTCTCCCAGGCAGCTGACTTAAACTGCTTGCCTTAATTGAAAAGCTCAGCCTTCACATGCGTGTAAATTGTGAATTGCAATATTTTATATACCCAAATATTAGATCCCTCAGACTTTCAGCTGGTTGCAAATCTATTTTTGCTTTTGTTTTTACTCTGCTAGCACTCTTAAGATGTCCAATTTAGTGAAGTCATTCTGCATTTTCTGTATATTTCCAGCATTTTGAGTTTTGATATATTGTTGGATTTTTCTGATACTTGCATATAGAATTTTAAAGATTGTTAGCAACCTTGAGTACCTTTGCATTCCTAATATTTCTAATTTTGCATCTATGTATATAAATTAGCATATATCAGCTTTATACAATTTATGTCTTTTGTCTTATTTTTTGGTGGTGCATGTCCTGGTTTGTTTGTTTGTTTTTTGGTGATGTATAACTAGCACCCTAGTGGTAAATTTAAGGAACAACATAACTGGATATTAACAATTCTACTCACTAAGCCGAGGAAAGGCCCAATGCTAAAAATGCTAACACATTTAGCCCTCCAGATGTTGTTGGACTCCCATCAGCCCCAGCCACTATGGCCAATGATGAGGGATGATGGGAACTGAAGGTTAACAATATCTAGAGGGCCACAGGTTAGCCACCCCAATCTATTTTAACACTCTTTTAAGCCAGACTTGTACAATGTGTGACTCACCAAGCAAGAAAATGTCCACTATCTATCACACGCTGCTGATATACACACATACTGTAATTCCATAATCCTTGGCAAGCAGCAAAAACCAAGAGGATCACAAAGCCTTTCTGGGCCACCATATATGGTGGTTGATGGCCTGTGTTTGGCTTAAGGGGTCACAAGTGGTGCAGGCATACTTTGATGCAGCAAGTGAAATCTGTTGCACTTAAAAGCCTTTTCACAGAGCTGTCAAAACCATACAGTGGTTTTCAAAATCCAAGTGCTTGTCATTTTTTTGTCAAAATAAATATTACACTACCGAGTTACAAGTGAGATTTTGATGATACTTCAGATCATGTATTTTATTAATATTTTCTCTCAAGTCAACCCGGAGAAACCACATATAGTGCTTGGGAATTTTCTTTTTAAGGCATTACCTGAAACCCAGAGGCACACCGTTTAATCAAAGCTTTGCCGTCTGTCACAGGGGGTGACTTCAATTAAAATTTACACTCTTGAACTCTACATGCAAGCTTTCTTCTGAAAAAGGGAAAGCCTGGGGAGTTCCACCAGTGCATAGCAAATTAAGAGCCTTTGTTAAAATGTCCCTTCCTTCTTCTTAGAGAAGACCTCAAAGCCAGTGGGGCCCAGATGCCACTACTGGGGCACCTCTTTTACTGAGCCTCCAAGCAATTTCTAGAGATGCCTTGGGTTGGTTGGGCTGGGCAGTCAAATTTTGACAGCTGCCACTTCAATTCCAACCCAAGACATTTTGCTACCTAAAGCCCTAATCCCTCCCTCCCCACCCCTAGCTAAAGCAATATTTTTCTTTTTTCTTTCCTTCTTTATTAGATTTATATCCCACCTTTCCTCCCAATAGGAGCCCAATATTTTTTAAAGTCTTGCTGCACCATTCAGTTCCTGTCTTCATCTATTCCATCCTGCTTCATGGTGCCACCTGAAGCAGATGACTTCACCTGCTGCATGTCACATGTCTCTAAAGAGGAAAATCAGAAGCTGGGTGAGAAAGGAAAGGGTCTTTTTAAGGAGAGTCTCTACTTCAACTGCAGAGAACTTCCAATCAAATTAGGCCCAACAGGAGTCCTAATTTGACCTGTAAGGCCATTTTCCCCAGCCATGCTCATCTGTCCTACAAACCTGATGTCATCTGTTCATCAGGTGTGGGGTGTGCCTGCAAAGTCCTGTGCCTTTGCACGAGTGGCTTGATGGCAAAGGAAAATGTGACACCTGACACAGCGATGTCAGGTGACTGACAGGTGGGCAGCCCTGTTCTCTTGCCAAAATTGCCTGCAGGGGTTGGACAACTTAAGGATGTGGTCCACCGGTTGGAAAAAGTTTCTGAACCCTGCTCTACTTGTTTGTAAGTTGCAAACTATGTTGTTCATATATTGTTGACATACACAGGGAAGGACCCATGAGCCACATAAAAATGCTGGGCGAGCACACAGGGGAAATGTCTCCCTAAAAAATGTTGGCACTTCTTAAAATTTGCAGGCATATTACTAAATTATCATATGCAAATATGGCATGGGCAAATTGTAAGACTGAACTAAATGTACAAAAAGGCATTGTTGTTGTTAAAAGTAAACGCACATGCACAATATTATCCAAAACCGCTATGGTTGGTTGATTGGTTTAAAAACAAGCTGGGTTGCAAGATGATATAAAAAAACACAGCCAGGAGATATAGTTAGCTCCCAAGAATATTACTCGGGAGCAAAGCAGATAAACCCACGTTATTTTGATAGCACACTTTTAGAGTGGAAGGAAATCAATGCTTCTTTCTGAAACTCTACACTGGCAGCAGGTTACAAGAGGAGGACATAGCAGGCCAAGCAAGATGGGGAAAGGAATAAATAACCTGAAGCCCAATATATAATTAAATCTAAAGAAGATGATATGGGAGAGAATCACTAGCTGGTGACAGGACAGTTGGACTGGCACAGAACAACTGATGGGGCAATTAAGATCATAAAATCTGTAACAGCAAGCATACAAAAAATATGTACTCTGGGAATGTGGGACAACAGACCAGATGGAGAACAGAGATGTTAAGGTCACTCTGAAGCACAGCAAGAGGTAGGAAGGTTGAGCTTGTTTTCTAATGGCTCTAATTACAAAACCAGCATCTTAGGAGAATGACAACAGCAATTGCTGAGTCAGGTTGCTCCCAATGACCAGGCAATCTACTAGACCGATCACAAACAAGCTGTCTGGGAAAAGATACAATCCAACAACCTCTTGACAGCTATCTACAGTCAGAAGGCTCCAAAGAATTTGTATTTTCAAAACAAAAAGAAGCAAAGGCTTGTCTGTTACGTGGTGCATTGTCCTCTATCAAATTTGGAGTAATCATTACAGACATTTTCTTGCTTACGGTTAAGCCCTATGTCTCCCAAAGGGGGCCGATGCAATAGGCTGGGCCTGGCGTCAACTTAGCTGGTGTTTGTTGAAGGATACAAGCTACCAAAGGAACAAAATCAGACTCTGTATATTGCCCCTGTGAGATAAGAAAGCAAAATGTCTCATGGAAAACAAAAGATGGGAAATTAAAGCCAATCTGTCAGAACATTGGAATTAGCCTTTTCTGGTTCTCTTTGTTTTAGTGTTTGGCTGCAACTGGTGTTTGTGGCCAGTTGCTGCCTGATTGGTTGCTGGCATTATTCAGCAAGTCTCCCAGCAAATTCACATGGGCTTCAGAACAGAAGTCCCAGCCTTTCAGGTGGTATGGCTGCTGGTTTAATGCCTCCAGGCTCCTCTTATTTGTGTCCACCTGATTGTTGCTTGGAGTACTGTCTGGTATTGACTTGATTATGCAGAGCTCTGTTCTACCTGGACTGCTATGATTTGCTGTAGGCTCCGTTCCTGGGGCTACTTCTAGCCCACAGCTTTGGGACAGAGTCCCACCACTATGCACCTGACACCAGGTGCTCTGTTGGCCTTTTAACAATATCACTGTCAACTTCCAAATCTGTGAACCAGAGATTAGCAGAGTCCTGCCTCCCAGAGCTGTTGGAAGGACAAACACCATATAGATGGCAAGGAATCTTGCAAATTCAAATTGAAAGTGCTCAATAAAAAGGACAGAGAACAGTAGCAACAATTATCATGCTAACCACGCACATCATCTGCTTTCCAAAAGGCCTGCAGATTTGCTTTGTACAAAGGCAATCTGTTGCCTTAGCAAGGTCTCCTGGTAAGCAGTTTCTGTTCTGCCACCCAGAGCAGGTTGGCAAAACCTTGTGCTATGCTAGGCTGTCGGCAAATGAAGCATGTTGTTCAGATGCCATTAAAGCGAGGCAGTCATGGTTGGTCCTTGTATTTGATACCTAATAGCTACAGCATACATGAAGATATACCAGGAACTACTTCCGAGAATGGCCAGTGGTAGGCCTCTTCCCACCTTTTCCACACTTAACTGGATTGGTTCATCTCCAAGAGGATTCTGGGATCTTTCAGCAAGGATGTCTGGATTCTCTCTCCTCAGCCATGCTCTTAAATGCTTCTGGCTGTGAAGCCTCTCTGATTTTTATCCCTGAATGGTTCTCTCTCAAATTAGCACTGCTATCCAATGAGAGACTTGCATGGAACATACTGGGTTAAGGAATGGAGCAACTTAAGAACTATCCTTGACTAAAAGCAGCTCCATGGGAGGCAACACCCACGTAAAGAGTTCTTTCCCACTGCTGAAAATTATCCAGCAAGCTTCCCTGGCCATGCCGATATGGCCAAACTGCAAAATAAACACTGCTACGTCCTTTCAACCGTAACCTATTCAGGAGCCCATAATTTGTATTCTCTGTGGCAACCAGCAGCAGCTTTTGATGACTCAGAAGCTTTGTAGCAAAGGCAGCAGCTCCCTTCTGGCTTGCTCAGTACACATCTCCATATCAAAATTATTTGGAGGGGTCTTGGCTAAAACTGAATTTCAGTTTACAATAAAATCCTGTAGTCAGCGGTCCCTAGACCCCAGCAGGGGCAGACTACCAAGGACATCACTGTCAGGCTGGAATAGGTAATTTAAAGGTCTCTGTCATCTTCAAAGGGGTGCCTGACAACCCAAACCTCCTTTAAACTACTCCTCACTGGCTTGTTCTTCTATTCCTTTTGTCAAACATGGCAGATAAGACTTGGGACCATTTGGCTAGCCCAGGGTTTTCCAAATTGTTGATAGCTGGGGCACAGGGTTGTGATTTCTTTTTCCTGGATTAAAACTAGAAGGCAGCTTCATTCTTACAATCAGTATAATACATTACATATATAGTTCTATCATAATCTTTGCAGCTCTGGAAAAATCCAGTTAATTCTGCATCATGGTGTCCTGCCCTTCTTTTTCCCCAATCAGTCTAAACTCAGGAATGCAGCCAAGATTTCTGGACTAAGTTGATGCTTCTGGGATTCCTCTGTAAGTGTAACCTGTAGCACTTAGCTGTGTCAGGACCTCCCAACGCATCCTTACTTCCTCCCTCATGATGATGCCACTTCCTCTTTCTACCAGTGCAGCAAGCACAAGTAGGGGGATCAAACCTGCATGAAGCCTCTCCACTCTAACAGGACAGAGTCATGGATATATCAACACAATGACTTAATTTTGAAGCACACTTTAGCCCTTTCATGGCACATCACTGTGCCCTGGCATTCAGTTTCAGAATCACTAGGCTAACTCATTTAACTGGACAATGTCACAAGCCCTCTTCACCCCGGGATATGAAGGGGCAGTGGGGCCATGGAACTGGCCTGCCCAACATTTCCCAGCTTGCCTATCTCTGCCCCTGATGAACACACTTTGGAGCATGGATGTCTACAGCAGAGAAGCCCATGTGTTTAGACTTCTGTATGTGTAGGCTTGCATGCTCAATGAACAGACATTGGTGACAGGAAAGGCATGCAACAGCAGAGGCAGGACCACCACTGAAGCCCCTTCAATGCATGGAGGATGATTAACACACGAAAGGAGCTACAGTCATAACAAAGCAGTCCAGGTTCTGGAAGTAGCTCTTCAACAGCATTCTGTCAGATTTCCATGCAACCCGCTAGCCATGCATAGCACCCCACAGAGGGCTAGATCAGGGGTGACCAATGTGATGCCTTCCAGATGTTGTTGGACTATAACTTTGATCAACCCTGACCAGTGGTACCTATGCTAGACAAACCAGCTTGCTGAAGTGGTTGTCAAGCATTTGACTTGATGGATCCATGTCGTGTAGGCCAAGTATGCAGCTAGCCGTGACCTTGCTGCAGAAGAAAACCCACTTAGAAACTAAACCACAGATTGTGGTGGGCTTGGCCAAATGGGACTAGTCCCATTTAAATTGGGCCAAACTTTAAGAAAACCTTTTTTCAAAACATATATTTCTATTTCTTTAATACTAATTTTGCCTGTGTACGTTTGCATGCTATGAATGGAAATACATTACAATGAGAAGGGCACGAAGAACCCAAAACTGAAATCCTACCAAAGGAGGATTTTTTGGGGAGGGGGGTATTTTGCCTTAAAGTCTGGCCTTGAGCCAGCCTTAATATGTAACCACAGTAGCTATTATTCAGTGGCTTTTCCCAACATTCCCCTATTGCCTGGAGCCTGGAGCCAAATGACTGAAAATGCTTCAGCAAACATTCAGTGCTATAGAAACCAACTAGGGAGAAAACAAATACATACACATACCACACACACGAGTGAACACTGACACTTTCTATTTTTTCCAAAACAGAAAAACTATTCCCATTATGATGGCCCAGGAAGCATATGAACCCTCACATTCTTTTCTGTTCCTGGATCTTTTATTCGGTAATCTATTGATATTTAGCCAAGGTGAGGAGAGAGAGAGAGAGAGGGACAGGTGTCTGTTGCAGATATACAGGTCCTTCCTCCCCCCCCCCCCACCAGGCTTTATGCTTCCACAAGCGCAGCTGGCCCAGAAAACATTTCACAGGTGTGCACCTCACCCTTCACGTTTGGCAGACAGCCCAGTGCTTCTAATCATCAGGGATACACCAGCCTTAAAGCCTGCCTTTGGATCTATCTGGTAACGCAACAGTTTAAAGTTAAAAGCACAGTGATACAAAAGAGCAGATGTGGCAGGCTAAAGGAACAGGATGCAGGCCAGTGACAGGTAGGATGGTCCAACAGAGAAGATATTAGTCTTGAACCCAAGAGACCTAACTTAACCATGGGCAAATCACAATTCCTTCCAAATCTGTTCCCCTATATTTCGAAACTGACCAGTGTGTGCACTGAGTCTCACCTATTCCACACTAAGGCCACATCCACACTTAACATTTAAAACATAATACCACTTTAATAATAATGGCTTTCCCCCAAAGAATCCTGGGAACTGTAGTTTGTTAAGGGTGCTGAGAGTTGCTATAAGACCCCTATTCCCCTCAAAGAGCTACAATTCCCAGAGTGATTGAACGATCAACCCCTCTTCCTAGGGAACTCTGAGAAGTGTAGCTCTGTGAAGGGAATGA
This sequence comes from Rhineura floridana, assembly GCF_030035675.1. Classification (NCBI taxonomy): domain Eukaryota; kingdom Metazoa; phylum Chordata; class Lepidosauria; order Squamata; family Rhineuridae; genus Rhineura; species Rhineura floridana. The sequence continues at coordinate 42,979,156 of NC_084485.1, read as the reverse complement.
GGGTCTCCTACCAACTCTGAAGCTATAACTGTTAGCGTTATCATAATACTTTAAATGTATAGTGCAGATGTGACCTAAGTATATCTCTCAACTTCTGTAGAACAGTTTTTGCTTCTTGTCCCACTCCCTGTAATTCATTTTCAGTATTCAGCAGAAAGTTCTGGTTTTTCTGCTTTGCTTCAAGTCATCAGGCTAGTGACTTTTCTCATCCTCCAGATGCCCAACTAGTGCATTCCCATATAAGGCCATGTTAGAGAACAACTAGGCAAGCCTTCTGGATCCCTCTCCTTTACAGAGAGTCAGATCTGAAGACAAGCCTTGCACCATTCCCCATCTCACAGGAGTGCTGGCAGGGGTGCATGGTCAGCCAGATGGCTGGTTCCCAGAAAACAGGAGTCCCTTGGGATTGCTAGACCCTTACGTAGATATGGTCCTTATTTGTTCTTGAAGGAAGACATAATTTTTTTAAAAGAAAAAGGAAACAGAAAGCAAGAAAAATAAAAAAGTCAAAGTAATGTATTTGTCTTCCAGACAGGTGTTGTCCTGTGAGACAGAGGAGCTAGAATCTGCTTTCCATTCAGGACTTAGAAAATACAAAAAGGGTGTGTGCCTCCTAGAACCTCTACATGTCTCAGAACAATGTGCTGGGTCCAGACTTGGCTCATACCGATAAAGCTTGCATGTTATTGCAGAGTTATTAAAGAATCATAGTCCCAGTGGGATTGTTTGTAGTTTAAGCAAAACAGTGCCAACTTGAGCAGGCATACCTAGCAGACTCTGGGTGCCGACACTGTAATCATTGGCATGAAGAAAGTAGGAAAATGTGATGTTTCCCCATGAGTATTTTATGGAACGTGGATGCTCATTTTCCAAGGGCACTAACTGGGCAGTATCTGTGACAACAGTGCTAAGTGACAGCTCCCTATCCCCACACACTCCTACACCATTTTCTGACCTTTTCTTTCGTATTAGAGGCTGAACACTCCTCATAGCATGGCTAGGGTACCTGTGGCCTTCCAGATGTTGTTATACTCCCAACTCCCATCAGCCTCAGCCCACATGAACAAAGGGCAGGGGTGAAGGGAGTTGGGAGTCCACAAATATCTGAAGGACCACAGCTTCCCCAGCCCCAACTTTCAATATCACAGAGCACTCAGAAAGTTTAAAAAAAAATACTAAAAAGTGATGAAAGACAGCAACGTTGTGGACTGTGATATAAGCCTGGTTTGTCGGTCATGCTAAGCCAAACCATGGCTTAGTGCGCACACACAAGCTCCAGGAAAGGAGATTGCCGCTGCTTTGCTCCTCCTTGGTCATTCTGCTTCTGTGCTGAGCTAAACCATGGTTTGGCTTAGCGTGTTTGAATCCACACTCATGGTTTAGCATTCTCTAGAGCACTGTTCTTCAACCTTGGGTCCCCAGATGTTGTCGGACTACAACTCCCATCAACAGCAGCCAGCTTAGCCAATGGCCTAGAATGATGGGAGTTGTAGTCAGACAATATCTGGAGACCCAAGGTTGAAGAACAGTGCTCTAGACTAACCATAAGCTGCAACCAAGATTTGTCCTATGATTTACAGCTCATCATTTGTCTGGGAAAGTTAAACCATGAGTCTGGGTTTGGAAGACATGTTTAGGCAAACCATGGCTTAGCCTAGCAGCAGAACACCCAGGGAGGAACAAAGCAGCAGTGATCTCCCCTCTGGAAGACAGTGTGGTTGCACTGAGCCATGGTTTGGCTCAGTATGATGTGCAAACCAGGCTATAGTCTGGATTTTCTGTTTTAATAAAAGAACCAATAATGGCAGTCAAAGAGAAAAGGACATGAATGCGAGCAACCAATTTGTGGTGATGTTTTTGTAATCAAACACAAATTACAGCACCAATCTGCTTGGTGTGGTCAAGCAAAGCACTTAGGACATAGCTGAGCTATGGAATTTGCTCACACAGGAGGAACTGATGGTTACCAATTCAGATGGCTTTAAAGGGATTAGACAAATACATTATTTTGTTATTTATTAGATTTATATCTGGTGCTTTCTCCCAGTAGGAGCCCATGGAGGATAAGGCTATCAGTGGCTACTAGCCACAATGGCTATGCTCTGCCTCCACGATCAGAAATATGCTTCTGAATGCCAGTTGCTGGAAACTGCAGGAGGGGAAAATGTTCTTGTGCTCATGTCCCGCTTGTGGGCTTCTCCTGGGCATCTGGTTGGCCACTGTGAGAACAGGATGCTGGACTAGATGGGCCCTTGGCCTGATCCAGTAGGCTCTTCTTACGTTCTTCTGAAGACTTTAAGGACTCCTGTGCCTTTAAACATTTCCTGTTTGTAGCCCATTTTACTTCTACTTGAAAAGGATAAGGGAAAATGACCCTCACGTAAGTGCCACAGTGTGAGTGTTACCCTTTGGGTGGGGGGAGAGAAGGGTTCTGTTATTGATTTATTCTCATTTTCTTTTCATTTTTGTATACCAATATCATTTTTGATATTTAAAAAAGAAAAAGAACGACAGATAATCAGTAACAAAAGACTCCTTGCCCCTTCCAGCAAGGGAAACTGACACTGGGGCAATTAAGAGAGGCTACTGAAGAGACAATGAAGAAGGTATTCATCACTAATCCCCAACCCACACTCACTTAAGAAGCAAAAAAACAGGCTGAAGCCAAAAGGGAGGACATTTTAATTAATTTTGCAGGGTGGCTGCTTTTCATATTATAACATTGTTGCTTTATCACTTTATGAATTTATCACTATCCCTTTTAAGCTCTGTATTTTTAGCAGAAAGGCAAAACGAAAGTTATACTAATACATAAACACATTCATTTTGCAGAAAGGCAAGTATAATAGGAAGATCTTGGCAAAAGAGAAGGATATTGCATTGTACTATATTATCCAGGTAGTGTGGAATCATTTTCTACAGAAGCAATCCCTGAGGAGTATTGAGCTGAGACTAAAATGTGGGGGCTCGCTTTCTGGATAGCTCATCATTTCTGAAAAACTGGAAGAACCTGCTTGATCTCAGCTGTGCAACCCAGCATTCTTTAACTTATTGAAATTCCTGTTACCCTCCCTGCTTTGCAGAGTTATTTGTCATCTAACTGTTTCTCAGTGCATGCGTACCTCCACATCTGCGTATGGGTGTATGTGTAGTGCAGCTCTCTGTGGTATCAGTATTCACCGGCTATTGAAGCAAACACAAAAGCCCAACAGAGGGTAAGAAAATGATATCAGGCCAGGCTAGGCTCCCTCCCCCCCCCTCCGACTCTGGAAATGTCAGGTTGCACCATTCACCCTCGCTTCGGTGAAAAAGCAACTGCAATGTAACTGGCTGGCATGTACCTAACTGGTATAAATGTGTTCTGTTCTACCTCCTGCAAACTTGATAACACAAGCTCTATCACTGTTGAGCTTTCAGAACTGGCTGCTGCTTCTTTCTCTCTTTCTTTTCTCTTTTTCTTATTACAAAGCCCAAATCTGCATGTAGTCCAGGAGCCAAGACACTGTGAACCACGGCAAATACTATCACTGTAAGTCTGTCTATGATGGAAACAAAAGCATCATTGCCCGATATTCCAAGAACATTTAGTCAAGTCAGCTCTGTTTCCACTGTTCTTTGCAGTTTAAGACCTCTGACAACAGGTGGGAAAAGTATCATCTACACAGAAATAAAAAAGGGCTTTTTATACCATCAATACCAAGTTTTAAGGAAAAAAAAATTCTGCTTGTTGCGCCTCCCGCTCCCCATCATTCCCCCTGCTCTGCCAAGTTAACCATTCCCACAGCTTGTAGCAGGCTGATCACACACTGCTGGTGGTTCCCCAAGCCTCCCATCAGTGAAAGGAGTATATCTCTTGGAGAAAAGTCTCATTATTGAAATAGCTATATATTCATCAATGGTGCAAACCCTACTGGAATGAATGGGGGTGGATTCAGGTTGCTGCTGGCTTCTATATTTTCAAAGGAAAAATCAACAGTGCTTCTCTGTTCCAGTAGCTATTGATGATGCAACCCCAAATCTGTTTTGCATTTAGCTCAGGGCCAAACGAGACATTGCTTAAAAAAATGGGGAAAAGCTGGAGGGTGATAATTATCAGAAGTCACAGTGGGCAGGGAGAAGTTTTAATGTTTAACCATTCCCCGCCCCCCATGCAGTCTGACAAAATCACTCAGCCAAAGCTGCTACTTGGAAGCTTTTCTCCCAATATAAATAGCAGCTTCAGAAAAGCGATTTTCATCAAGGCTGCAGCCTAGGAAAAAATGCCAAAACTTCCCTCCCTGCCTGCTGTGATCCCAGTAATCATTATACTCCCCAACAGCTGCACATTCTTGCATTTTTAAGAATGTGCACATTAAATGCAAAGGCATTTAATATCATGTCTAGCCTGGCCCTCAATCTAACTTAAATTTAAGTCTGAATGCCATCTTGTAAGACTCCTCCAAACTACAGACTTTTGAGTTTTTCAAGATTGCACTGAAACTCACCCCCCCCCCCCGTTTTTCTTGCTCAAGTTACAGGAAGCCAGATTTTGACTGAACATCAGGAAAAAACTTCCTAACTTGTAGAGCAGTACAACAACAGAACCAATTTCCAAAGGAGATGGTAGGCTCTCCAACACTAGAGACATTCAAGAAGCAGCTGGACAACCACTTGTCGGGGACACTTTAAAATGGATTCTGACATTAGGCCAGGGGTTGGACTCGATGGCCTTACTTACAGACCCCTTCCAACTCTACCATTCTATGAAACCATAGCTAAGAACTAAAATCAGAAATCATTGACTAATTATTGCAGAAAAGTATCTTTTCAATTGCCAGCATAAGCCTGGAAACAGAAAAGTTTTCAGTAGGCGTTTAAAAGTTAAAAAAAAAAAGGCGCTTGCTGAATCTCAGTTGGCACAGCATTCCACAGGGCTGGGCTGATGAACTGAGATATAAGGGTTTAGGCAGTTCCTCAGGTACCCTGGGCCTAAGTTGTTCAGGGGTTTGTACGTTAATACAAAGACATTGAACACAGCTCGGTAGTAGATGGTAGTTTGTCACTGCCTCGCACACATCACTGTCAGAGGCAATCTTGCTGAATCAACTAACCTTGGCAGTATGAAAATTCTAGAATACCATTACTATCACATACAGCTTGGAGCCAAAGGCAACTACATATAAAAACTACAAGCTTCTTAACTTGCTTGAATGGACTTGAATGGCAAAGCTATTCAAGACTAATGGGCTAACAGTTTATTAACACTCGTGGCATGTGTTTTCCGGTAATTATGCATTTGTAGCATGTCAGCAGTTGCCTAGAGCCTGGACATCTGCTTCCCATCATGCACAAATGAAACAGCTAGAAGCTCTATGACCCTGACCCTGAATCCATGTACCTACAACACTTCTGATGGAAAGGAAGGCCACAGCTTGCATTACATAGGCACAAAGAAACTAAGGCTACAAGCCTGCACACACTTACATGGGGGTAAGCCCAACTGGACTCACTTCTGAGTAGACATGGTTACAGGTTTACACTATACAGTGTAAGCATGTGTCAGGATGAGAAAGGCTTGTTCAAAAATTACTCCATTGGGGAGTATCACAATGAACATGATGATGTGTGAAGAAGCACCTATGGGAGTGAGAGGCCAATTGCAATATTACAGTTTTCTTCTACCGAGGAATACCTCTAGAGCACTGCTCTTCAACCTTGAGTCCCCAGATGTTGGACTACAACTCCCACCTTTCTTGGCCATTGCCTAAGCTGGCTGGGGTTGATGGGAGTTGCAGTCCGACAATATCTGGGGGCCCAAGCTTGAAAAACACTGCTCTAGAGGAAAAACACTGCTCTATGTGAATATAAAATCCTACCTAGAATTCTCAGCACTTCCTTGAGATGACTAGATTCTCATGTGTTCCTTTCCTGCAGCATACATATTTGTTTCGCATTCTGTCTTAACATTTCTGGGGGGGGTATTCCTTTATAAACAGAGAAAAAAAGCAGCCAGAATGTGGAAGTACTAGAAGCTCGTCTGACATAATTGGTGGGCCATTAGATTACAGCAGTTTTAACTTAGGTTGGAGCTTGCCACTTTCACAGATTGAGTAGTGACATACTGATACCACTGAGTTTACTTTCTGGTGTCACCACCAATAAGTAGCTTTATCACAGTACAGTGCTGTTGTAGATATGAACTTGCGCAAGGAGAAGAATAAAACGATCACAATGACTACAGCAGGGATGGGGAATCTGTGGTCCTCCAGATGCTGTAGGAATACAACTCCCATAACCATTGTCTGTTGGCCATCTTGGCTGGGTCTGCTTGGAATTGGAGTCTAACAACATCAGGAGAGCCACAGGTTCCCCATCCCTGGTTCAGAGAGACATATCTTATGTAGCATGACTGAAATGGACTAATGCAGGATGAAGTGATGAAATTCAGAAATGTGTTCCAACAATCTCTCCACATATTGCTCTCCAAAGCTCCACAATATTGCTGTCTTCTGGCCTTGGACATCGACAGGATCCTCCTTATCTCACAATTTATTACACACACAAGCAAGGAATTCAAATACTTTCCTCTTTTCAGATAGCTCTGTAGAGGTTAGTGCTGAGGATCTGCTTTTGCATCCAAGTAGAGAGCAAGCTGTTTTCTTTGCTGAAGTGACAGGCTACATTTTGATGACACTAAGGAACAAGGCTTTTACTCCCAAGAGAGCAAATGTCTTACTCAACACTGGTAAGGGAATGAGTGGTGTCTTTTTGAGGCACACAATCAATGCAAAATCCAAGGCACATGAAAGTGAGATGGTATGCCTATATTACACTGGAATTCCAGAAGAGCTGGGAAGAGAAATCCAGTCTGCTGCCTTCTTAGATCCATATTTTAAAAACGTTATTCTAAAATATAAAAATCATCACCACCACCCCTTTGTTCTCTTAGCTTTCAGGAACCTCACTCTTCATCCTTTGGAAATTCATTCACACATACAGAGAAGAAGCAAGTACTGGACAGCTCAGCAACTCTGCCCTGTCAAGCAGTCATCCTTAGCTGTATAATGCACACCAGGAAGCACACACTTTGAAGAGGGGCAATTCCACCAGCAGTAGAGATCATGAAATTACCTAAAGGGCTCCTGATCCATGGCTCCCACATCACCAAGCATTACACCATCCAGCATCTCCAACAACAGTCAGGGCATGTAGCAGGGAACAGAGACGTTCTTGCCACTGACCCTGGAACAGTCAAATGTTTGCTTAGGATTCAGCTTATAGCCTTCTCAAGAGTCTCACAACACAACTGAGAAAGTTTCAGTGTCCAGATCTTTCTCAGTAAGTTTCCTGGGGCCATGTCAACAGTACTAATCACATCTTGTCATGATCTCTGGGCTCACAGTTCTGCCCAGACCTCTCCGTAATTCTACTTCCAGTAGCAGGAAGTAGTTCACCAACTGTATTTGTAGAAGAATCGTGTGCCTCAGAGCTTTCTGCAAGTCTTAGAAGAATCTGGCCACAAACAAACCATCACAAAGTTAACTTTGCGCATCTCATTTTCTGCACTTCTATGTTTTCAATCCAAGGATATCCTAACACTTTACAAGCACAAAGCCAGGAGAAAAATTCCATTTCAGCAGTGGGGAAGTGGAGGAAAAACACAGAGAATGGTTGCAACCCAGAGATCCTGTTCTGCCATTGATAAATAGTTCACAAGCTCAGGGTATTTTATTTATTTTTTCACATGCAATGTTTAAATCAGTTCTGGCTTCAATTATTAGGTAAAGCAAAAGTAAATTTTACATGGGACAAAATTCTCATTCACATTACAAACGCTTCTCTTCTGTTTTCTCCTCCACCACAGCAATGATCAGGCATTCACATAAATTGTGGGAGAGAAGCTCAAAGGTTATTCAAGCCTCAAGTACAAAAATAATCCAGTTTTTCTTTTCTAGAACCAATATTTGCTTGATAATCTTCTCCATTCATTCAGTCAGGTGAATTCTCTGTTCAGGAAGCTCCATGTTCCCAGTACATCAGGATTTGCCCATTCTGACCAAACTTCCCTCTACTTACCACGCAGCTTTGCACGATGGTGATGAATGACAAGCATTTGGAAAGATTCAGAACTTACCCTCAAGTTAGAAGTGAAGCATCACTCTCCGTCTCTAACTTGCCAAAATCAGATAGCCCCAATTTTCACACCCTGAGGGCCAAGAAAGGAAAACTACACCAAGCTTAGTTCTGAATCAACTGAATTAAGGTAATTTACTAACCAGACAGACACAATATTCTCAGTATTCAAACAGCAGTCGAAAGGCTACAGCCTCTGACAATAAGCAATCGCTACCTTTGCTAGTTGCTTAGCAACCACCCTTCCCCCAGGATATTTACCTCAACCCTTGTACCTTCCCCAGTTTTCATTCCCCTGACGTCTTCACTCACTGGAACGCCATCTTCTCCCTAGGATGCCTTAAAAACAGACCCAGTCGGTTTCTAGTTTCATGCAGTCCAGATGAGCAAAATACATTCTTAGAATAATAATAAGTAAACATGTGGTGGCAGAACAAACACCTAGATGCTGTGTCCTTCCTCACTGCTCAACCTGGCTCCCAGCCTGGCAACTTTATTGCTTCTGATGGGTGATCGTCATCTGGAGATTTATTAATTTACTTAATGTATTTATTTTATTAAAGTTGTCAGTCTCTTTTCTTCACAGAAGTAAACCCCAAATGACTTACAATCTGTAAACAGAGTTAAAGCCAATATAAAAACCTAAAACAAATAAAAAGTTTTTTAAAAGTATACAAATATACAAAGTGGTGGAACAGCCCATCCCTAAAAGAAGTGTCAACAACAAAAGCCCTCCAAAATTTACCATCTCTGTTGATTCTCTTAGTCTGCTGTACATCAGTCTTTCCCAACCTGGTTTCCTCCAGATTCTTTGGAACACAACTCTCATCAGCCTCAGCCAGTATGGCCAATGGAGAATGGGATAGTACCAGGTTGAGAAAGGCTGCTGTGAATGGAAATGGACTGCCTTCAAGTCGATCCCGACTTATGGCTACCCTATGAATAGGGTTTTCATGGTAAGCGGTATTCAGAGGGGGTTTACCACTGCCTCCCTCTGAGGCTAGTCCTCCCCAGCTGGCTAGGGCCTGCTCAGCTTGCCACAGCTGCAGAAGCCAGCCCCTTCCTTGTCCACAACTGCCAGCTGGGGGGCAACTGGGCTCCTTGGGACTATGCAGCTTGCCCACGGCTGCACAGATGGCAGGGCACGTAACCCCTGAGCCACTCACTGTGGGGGTGATCTTTAGCCGGCCCTTGACACCCAGGAGACACAAGCGGGGATTTGAACTCACAGACTCTGGACTCCCAGCCAGGCTCTCCTCCGCACTGTGCTGTAGATAATGGAAAATTATTGCAGGATGTTGAACACCAGGTGGAGGCAGAGGTTCCTCCCTTACAGGAGTCACACCCATTAAAAAAAAAAGAGAGCCAAAAAAAGGTAATCAACAATGCCGCCTCTGCTCTGTGTGGCTTGAGGTGCTCTCGTGGAAGGGAGTAAAGTTTTGTCATTGCTATTATTTAACATTACGTTTTCATTTTATTCTGCAGATTTACTGTAAATAGTATCTTACTGTGCTTTCATTTATCTCAGTGAAGTTTCCGGGTGGTAGAAATGTTTTTAATATATATGAAGGTGTTGAGAGAGCTCATCTGGAAATTTGGAGTGCAGTGTCATCCACATACTGGCGACAGACAGCTCTAAATTTTGTTAGCTCAGCAGCTGGGAACCATAATTTTGATCATGAAACAACATCTTGAGGATGTGGTCATACAAATGATGTTTAACAAACTGAAACTGGAGATGTCAGTGGGGAGATTATGGGTTTTCTGAAGAGTACTGTCCACCAGTGATCCAAGTGTTGTCATCACCCTTACGGAATAAGCCTGGCTATAAGTTGTCTAGAAAAGCAGGTTGCCTCAGAATACCGCAACCTACTTCTTGTCTAGTTTAAGTATGCTTCTACTTAACTACCAATATTGAGTTAACTGTACTGGCTACCAGCTTTTATGCTAAATTTAAGGTGGTAGTTTTTAACATTTAGAGCCAATCATGCTCCCTAGTCCAAGATACTTCAGAAAGCATCTCCACCTCTCCCTCTCCCTCTCCCTCCATGAGCCCCCATCCCCATAGATTTTCTAAGCTCCTGTTCTGTGTTTCTCCCTACAGGAAGAAACAACTGTCACAGCAAATAGCAGGGCCTTTATATATCAGCGGCCCCAAGGTCATACAGTGATCTCCCAGAAGATGCACACTCCCTTCTTTGTCATTAGAAAAATGTAAAGATTGCATGTTCTGCAAGGCTTTTAGCTTATAGTTGGAGAAGTGAGATGATTATACCAACTAATTATGACAACAAATATTGTTTGTAGTTCTTGTACTACCGTTTTAAATATTTTTTTCCATTTTAAATCATGTATTTCTAACCTTGAAGTTATTTTTATGTTGTATCTGACCTTGACTATATGGGAAAGCACCAGTGAAAATGTTTTAAATAATAAATGCACACCCACAGATGCAAAGTGAAAGTGCACTGCTTCTCACCCCCCTCTGCCTTTGCAGATGATAAATGTGGCTGCACGTGTACAAATTACCACTGTTCTCCAATAAATACAACCAGATCCACTATGAGATTAAAACAGTATAGAAACATGCTTACATTTCTTTGTTTTTATAACAGAAATAATGGTCAGCTTATTTGCACACCCTGCTTCAGAAGCCAACACAGAGCAGAATATTGCAAGGTAAAAACAAACACAATGTACAACAGATAAGCCAACAGCATGCTGGGTGGTGGCAGGGGTGATTTTTGGTGTGAGAATCAGTGTTGAATTACAAAGTTGGACTAAGTAATATAATTTAAAACAACCAAACTATAAAATTAAAATGTCATCAATACAAACATATATAGAGATGGAAAGCTTGCATAACAAACATGATTTCTCACTATCTTGTGTGAACATGTCAACTTCACAAGGGAATCCTATTGTAAGGATTCTGCAAAAGAACAATGCAATCAGTGTTACAAATAACTAACTTATTTTTATCTGTAAAATGTAGGAGGGAATGTGTTCAGTGGCTTGCATGCTATATAATGTTTGTTTTGTGCAGCTTCTACCTAATCTAAACCAGGTGTAGGGAACATTCAGCCTTCCAGATGTTGCTGAACTACAGCACCCATAATCGCTGGCCAAAGATTCCCCACACCTGGTGTAGATTAGATAAGAAGCTGCACAAAATGGTCATTATACAGCATGCAAGCAGATGAAAACATTCCCTCCAACATTTTACAGATAAAAATAAGAGATAGTTATGTATTTGTATCTGTAAAATGTTGAAGGGAATGTGTTTTTAAATTGTTGTTTAAAAAAATGTGTTTTTAAATTTGTATATTTGTTTTTAATGTTTTTAATTGTTGTAAACCACCCAGAGAGCTTCGGCTATGGGTCGGTATACAAATGTAATTAACAACAACAACAACAACAGCAACAACAACAACAATTTGCATGCTATATACAATAATGACTGCTTTGTGCAGCCTCTACCTAATCTACACCAGTGTGGGGAACCTTTGGCTTTCCAGATGTTGCTGAAGTACAATTCCCATTAGCCTCAGCAAGCATGGCCAATAGGCAGGGATTATGGGAGCTGTAGTTCAGCAACATCTGGAAGGCTAAAGATTCTCCACACCTGATCTGCGCTACAGATTGACAAGTGGAACCCTAGCACATGTAAAAGAGAATATACTTTGCCTACAGAGGGAAGGTCCCTGGTTCACCCTCTAACACCTGCAGTTATATATAAAGGATCAGACAGCAGGTGATGGGAACAACCTCTGATTGAGGCACTGGAGAGACTGTCAGGACAGACAATACTGCTGGGATAGATGGATAAGGATTTTGGCCTGGTATAAGACACCTTCCTCTGTGCCTATGACAAATGTCCCACCTCAACCTCTCCCTCAAAGTCTCAGTCAGGTTTCATCAACCAAGGCTCCTAGTGGTACAAAAAACCAATTGTCACATTGTGACAATTTTCCTGGTGTGTCTTTTCAGTAGGGAACACCAAGAACTTTTCCGCTAAAAAACTCAAAATTACAGAACTCACAACTTTTCAAAATCATCAAATCTTCAGGTTGTTTTCTCTCCACAAGCCAATGGGGCACTCTTGTCAAGAAAAAAAAGGAGGAAAATACTGTGGTAACAAGGAGGGGAGAGGCGCCATCAATAAATTAAGAACATAGGACAAGCCCTGCTAGATCAGACCAAAAGTCTATCTAGTCCAGCTTCCTTTCCACCACCACCCCCCAGTGGCTGACCCCAATGCCTATGGGAGTCCATAAGCAGGACAGGAGGCCAGCAGCTGGCTCCCACTGTGCTCCTCAGCAGCTGACATTCAAGGGTAGCATATAGCCATCATGACTAGAACCCACTGATAGCCTTATTCTCCGTGTATTTGTCTAGATCCCTTTCAAAGCCGTCTAAAGTTGGTGGCCTTCACTACATCTCCATGAAGATGTGCATGCAATGTTGATTGATGTTTAAATGCATGTTGTTTATGGTAAGTAGAGTTTGGTTGAGCAAGTCAGCCAGGGAATATTTGCATATGAACTGTGATTGGTTGAGAGTGGAGCAGGGAGGAGGAGTGTGATAGAGAGAGAGAGCTCCTGGATCCAGATAGGGCTTGGAGAGAGATGGGATTTGACAGGAGATAGGGATGGACCAAAATGGAGACAATAGTCAAGAAATCAGAAGGTGGCTAGGACTGGGGAGGGTAGCTATGAGAGAACTAGAAAAGGTCCTCAAAGTCAAAGATGTATCACTGAACACTAAAGACCATGGTATTTCCGATCTCTATGTATGGATATGAAAGTTGGACAGTGAAAAAAGCAGGTAAGAGAAAAATCAACTCATTTGAAATATGGTGTTGGAGGAGTCCAAACCATGGACCACGAAAAAGACAAATAATTAGGTATTAGGACAAATTAAACCAGAACTGTCACTAGAAGCTAAAAGGATGAAACTGAGGTTATCATACTTTGGACACATCATGAGAAGACATGATTCACTAGAAAAGACAATAATGCTGGGAAAAACAGAAGGAAGTCGAAAAAGAGAAAGGCCAAACAAGAGACGGATTGATTCCATAAAGGAAGCCACAGACCTGAACTTACAAGATCTGAACAGGGTGGTTCATGACAGATGCTCTTGGTGGTCACTGATTCATAGGGTTGCCATAAGTTGTAATCGACTTGAAGGCACATAACAACGGATGGATAGGACTTAGTGACAGAGATAGGGTCTGATTTAGAGAAAAATAATAGAAAGAGTCAGTGTACGGTTAGATTCTGTTAGAATTGTGGCTTCTTCTTATGTTATATTTATCAAATGTATTAATAAAGATTGTTTCATTTTTATCATCTCATGCCTAATTCTCAGCTACTGAAGACACACAGTAATACAAGTATGATATTAAAATTCTCACCTATCCTCACATCCTGAAGCATGTAAGATTTTTAGACCTAAGGTAAAGGTCCTGGTGGCAGCAAAATACAGTATGGGTATCCTGTCTGAAGCCAAAGGACTCAGTCTCACTTGATTCTATGAGTTTCTCTCTTTTTATTAAAGTAATGGATACATCAAAAGCTTTGCGACTGATCAGTCTATCAACTCTATCTAGGAACTTTTGCCCTGACTAACACTGACTAAGCATGTCTTTGCAGCTCTCAGACGTTGACTCAGCAAATATCCCCTCCCGAGTCCACTTAAGTAGGATGGGTTTTCAAAAGGCTCCTCCTCAAGCCCTTCTGCTGAATCTCCTGCCTCTGATGCTTATGAGCATGGAGCAATGGTGGTTGGATCTCCTCTTCTCCTTCTGAATGGTGGGGGCTGACTGTCTGCTCGAGTGTGGGAAGCTGTGGGGCACCCAGCTAGGGAACAACAGGTAGACCAGGCGGCGCCTCCGATGCAGGTGAGGAGGGCGTGTCTAATGGAGCAGTTTCTAACGGGGCAGCTTCTGCCAGTTCAGGCTGTGCTTCAACAGAGGGGTCAGGATCAAAGGGAGTTGGGCTGTCAGTGACAGGGGTCTGGGCATGCTGTAAACTCTCCTCACTGCTAGTCCCTTCCCACAGCTCGCTTCCCCAGTCCTCAATGTCAGTGTCACCCTCGTCGATGCCTCCCCTCCCAACCTGGGTCACAACAGTGGGTTAGAAATCATTGCCTGTTGTGGAAAAGGCCTGGAAGATAGGGTATTGTCTTTTAAAATGCGCAGGAATGCTAGAGTGCACTTTCTTCTTTGCTGTTAACAGTTGCGAATTCCATAGTTCAACTATGTGCTGTGTAAAGAACTTCATTTAGTCTGCCCGACTCTCTCTTCATTCCATTTTATATACCTCTATGTCATGTACCCTTCCTTACTCACCTTTACTTTAAATTGAAAAGCCACAAATGTGTTAAACCTTTCCTCACAGAGGAATTACTCCAGCACCCTGACTGTTTTAGTTGCCTTCTTCTGCAGCTTTTCCAGCTATACAACATTCAATAGGAAGCAGGAGTTAAATGTAAGTGTTCAAAACACAGTTTAGGTCAGCTTTATTTTCTTCCCTTTTAGAAGGCAGCAGTATTTGTGCTTCCATTCAGCCCACCTCTGAAATAAAATTAATTAGCTAGTTGGGAAGAGTAAAAGAAACAAACATGATGTGCTAACCATAGCAAATCAAAAGGTGAAAAATAAAATCTGTTGTGTTTGATGAGAGGCAAGAAAAGAGGATTAACCTTTCATTTGAAAAAAAGCTCTTTAAAAATGAGAGAGAACTACTCCATTTTTACAATTATACTTGTATATAAAAATATATTATCTGTCCATTAATTGGCAAGATCACTGCCATGTTAACAAGGGTCCTATAGAAAAAATTACAGGAAATGTGAATAAATTACAGTATTTTAAGAAGAATGGCCACTTATTGCCAAAAAGAGGAAATGCATCTCCAAAAGAAGATAAACAAGGACAGAAAATGGCATAAAATTTGCATATGCTAATGTATAGGTTATATATGCCAGAAGTTGGGAACTTCTTAAAGTCCGAGGGCCACATTCCCTTCTGGGCAACCTTCCCAGGGCCTGATGTCAGCGGTGGGCAGGGCCAGAGGCAGCGCTGGCCCCAGGCATGCCGGAGCCTTCGGGCACCAGCCTGCTGTGGGCCCCTCCGCTCCCCTTCAGTGCAGAACAGAAGCTTCCGAGCTGCCCACCATCCCCCGGCTTCACCTACCTTTCTCTGCTGTTTTTTGCAGCTGCGCACACTGCGCACACAGGTTTGCCATCAATCAAGATGGCAGCCAAGGTTTCCATAAGGGCCTGAAGCCTCTGCCGCCATCTTGGTTGATGGCACGCATGTGCGCACATTGCTACCATCAACCAAGATGGCGGCAGAGGCTTCAGCCCCTTGCGGAAACCTCGGACGCCATCTTGATTGATGGCAACCCGGCATGCACTGCAAAAAACAGCAGAGAGAAAGGCAGGTGAAGCGGGGGGATGGCGGGCAACTCAGAAGCTCCTCCTATCCTGCGATCCGTGGCTCCCGCCGCAGATCGTGGAAGGGGAGCAGAGGGGCCCTTCAGGGGCCTCTGCTACGTAGCTCCAGGGGCCCTCGGGCCAGTGCCTCACCTAGCCGCCCTTTAGAACAGGCCCTGGCCAGAAGTACAAGTGGATAGACCAAGGAATTTTATTTATTTATTTATTTTATTTATTTATTCAGCTTATATCCCGCCCGACTAGCAAACAGCTAGCAAATATTACCTAAGTACAGCAGGCTAGTTTCTACACACACTTACACATTTTTGTAATCTGTACATTATTTTCACTAATAAGCTTTTTTAAGTGCACTTTCCCCCAGTATAAGTTTTTTGTGTGCAGTTTTTGTTTGGAGAACTGCATCACAAAGTTCAGAGAAGTGCAAATTTCAAAGGACAGCTGTGTTTCTATGGCACTCAGGTGGCCATTTAAGTACAGTAGGGCCCCACTTCTTGGCGCCCCGCTTTTTGGCATTCTGCTAATATGGCGCCAGCGGGGTGAGCAGCTGGAGGGGTGGCTGGAGCTCCCCACACTCCAGCTGATCACGCCGGATGAGGGGAAGATCAGCTGTAGCGTGCTACAGCTGATCTCCTCTTCTGGCGCGATCAGACTTCTGCTGGAGCTGATCGCTCCCGAGGAGGGGAAGATCTGATCATCTCCTCCTCTGGTGTGATCAGCGGTTTAGGTTCCAGACCCCCGCACTACAGCTGATACGCTTTTCGGAAGTTTTCACTTTTCAGCGGGGGTCTGGAACCTAACCTGCTGTATGAGTGGGGCCCTACTTTATCCTGAACCCAAGCCAGTGTCTGTTTCAATACTAAAGTGAATGAGATAGCCCCTTCTTACTATCTGCGCACACACTGTGCACACATCTCTGGGGGAGAGACTAGGAGGGAGTGGTTATGTTGCTGTTTGTATAAAACTACATTGCCCTAGATGGAGGTCAGTGAGTAAGCTGATTGTAAATTATGCTTAATGCTGCTAGGTATTTTTGTAGACCAAACCTTTGCTCTTTAATAATTGGTTGACCAGGGATTAGCTATCTGTATGGTTGGTGGAAATGCATAAGAGTGGGGTTTGGATATGGAGGATTGCTAAGGATGTACTCGGGGGAGGTTACAGTGCTGGGGGTTGGGAAAATGTGGGTGCAGCTTCTGTCCCTTTTTTTAGTTACTGGTGCTCTTTTGTATTTGGTTTTCATCATGTTTTTTATGTTTCAGAGAATATTTTTGTTCTCTTATTAATTATGGTGCTGTGAACTTTATATCTGATCATCCGTAATGTTTTGTTTTGGTATTTGTAAAGCTTTATTTGATGCTTTTATTTAGGTTGTAACCTGCTTTGAGTTTTTTAAAAAAATCATAAGAAGTGGTATAGAAATCATTTAATTATGTAAACATGTAAATTGTAACCACTGGATTGGGGCCTTTGTTTTTCCTATAAGCTATTTTGAATGATTTATTTCAGTTAGAAAAATACCAGAATCCACCTAACCAGAAACATACTGTATGTTCCTTTAAGAAAAGCACCGAAACACTATCAATGATGAACTTATGTCCTCTCTCTTTTTTTTTAAGAGACAGCTTTGTTTCATGCTCTCTGCAGCCTCCCACTGTTGATAAACCACTGGTTTATACTCTATTCATTTGTTCTGAAAGAGCTGGACCAAACAGGGCTTTTCAAAATTGCAAATACAATGTTGGCAGATTGATTTCCTTTAACAAACAATGAAATCCATACCTCTTGAGGCTGTTCACACAAAGCTTAACTTTGTTTTATTTGACTGATTTTCAGCAAAGAGCCAGAGATTGTAGTATGAATGGTGTATTACAGGAATGTAAGACAGGCAGACTAGCTGACTAGATAACTAAACCTGACCCCCTTTCCATCACCCTCCTCTTCAATAATAGGCACCTTATTTTATACAGAAAAAAACCAGGAGACTATTTTTCTTATATAAGAAAACAGTAATGGCATATCTACACTACAGATGCATATTGGTTTTAAAGCACAATTTCCCCAAGGAATCCTGGTAGTTATAGTTTGTCAAAGGTGCAGAAAATTCTCTGCCAGAATTCCCTAGTCTGCTCCCTAGTAGTAGCCCTGCCACAATGGCATTTTATTAGCTTGTATCAGCATCAGCCAGATCAATTGTACACAGACTGTTAAAAAAAAAAAAAGATGTGTGGATGCCACACGCAGAAATGACTGTGGATGTCATTTCAATGCCACATATCACTGTCTGCATGGCATGGATTTAGACTACTTTTGGAGAAATTGTCGTAGCTCTGAAAGTAAAAATCGATCTGGGCGTTGTATGCACCTAAGGTAAGGAATTCTGCTACCAAACATATATTCCCACTGTGGAAGTCTGTCATTAAAGGATAAAGTGCTATTAAGGGTCAAACACAAAAAGAAACATCAGAAATTATGCCCAAAACATAGGTTCAACACACATTTCCTACAATTTGATGCATGGGATGTCCGAATTAGAACGGAGGTATAGTCATCCTTAGTTGATCTTAAAGGTAGCAATGAAACAAACAGAAGTATTTAAGGTATATTAGGTAAGGGCATTATTAGGTCAAAACCAACATATTAAAAATTACCCCCATACACACACACTTTCAACTTCTCAGTTTTGAGAAAGAGGGAGAGTGTTCATCCATCTGTTTAATTAAGAACACAAGAAGAGACTGCTGGATCAGGTCAATAGCCCATCTAGTCCAGCATCCTGTTTTCACAGTGGTGAGCCAGATGCTCATGGAAAAACTGCAAGCAAGATCTGAGCACAATAGTACTCTCCCTTCCTAAGATTTTCAGAACCTGGTATTCAGAAGGATACTGCCTCCAACCGTGGAGGCAGAATGATTCTGAGGATTAGAGATGGGGGGGGGGAGGAATAACCAGTAGTAACTCCATTTTTAAAAGAATACATTATAAAAGCAAGAGCAGAACCAGACATATGCAAAGCAGAGATAGTTAACCAATCTCCTTTCTAGCATCGCTTCTGAATGAATCGCCACAGTAAATGCACTCTGAAGAACAAAGCTTAGTTTCTAATTATTCTAGGAAAGACACTGAAGGTGGTAATTCTACTAGATAATACGAGGCACGATGGGTAAAAATAACCCAGGAAATTGTTATATGCATATCCTTGTCAGGAAATAATCTATAGTGCAGTTTACATGATAGCCACACCAACTATGATCACATCCACACCAGGCATTTATTCCACATTAAACAGTCATGGTTCTCCCAAAGAATCCTGGGAAATGTCATTTTTGAAGGGTGCTGAGAGTTGTTAGGAGGCTGTTATTCCCCACATAGAGCTCCAGTTCCCAGAAATCTCTGGGAAGAGGGGTTGACTGTTAAAACTATTCTGGCCATTACAGCTCTGTCAGGGGAATAGGAGTCTCAACAACTCTCATAAACCACACTTCCCAGGATTCTCTGGGGGAATACATTACTATGTAAAATGGAATAAATATCTGGTGTGGATGTGGTCTATTTTTTTGCAGGGTTTACTGCTGATATCTACAGTCTCAACCTTGTACTGGAAGGTGCCACACAATGCTTCCCTCCCTCCCTTACTTCACCACTGGGCAGCCAGTTTGGACACTAAAATGAATTTGTTCACTCTGGTAGGAATCTTCCCAGTGTTCAGCATGGAAAGACCCAATAATTTCTGCAAGGAACTACAGCATGCTAAAAGCACAGAAGTAAAAATAACAAACAAATCAACACAGAACTTGGCAGAAACAAAATTAGAAAAAGAGAAAGACCCACCCCTGCTCAACTGCTATACTCAGCTTATGAGTCATTACCAAATCCATGCCTACTGCACACCCTCTCTACCCACTTGTGTGTCACACCAGGGCTTTGTAATTGCTGCTGCAACAGCACTGCACCACTGTGATAGACTAATAAAAAACAGTGCCCTGTATTAACTTGATTTACTGCCAAAATGATGCCACATTGTATTAGTGAAGCAGCCCTTGCACCCATACCCAATATATTCATTTATCAGTGCAGGAGTTTGAAGACATGGACTATCCCATTCTGGCAACCCTGCTTGCTTCTGATGCAGTAACAATTAGCCTGTATTTTAATGTACTATCTAGTAAAGTTGTCTCATACCAGCTAACTTTTACCGTGGTATGAAGAGCCTCTGCATCATTCTCTAGACTCTTAACAGGTTTCATTCTTGCTATGCCCTTGATTTACCTGCTCCTCCTGATCTTTCTCTGTCTGATTTTGCCCTGTCTTTCAGAGCAGCAGTATTTTTTGAATCCAGAGTAGGCAACTGACAATGTTTAGAGACTGCAAAAATGAACCATAGACTTAAAAGCAGGGTTGGGGAACTGGATCTGGCCATTACCTTCCCCATGGGACAAGTCAGTGGGCCCACCCATCTGTCAATCATCTGACATCAATCATCAATCATCTGTCAATCATCTGACATCAAAGGGCCACCAGATGATCTTTTTTGCCTAAACAGTTAAAAATCAACCCCTTTCAGCTGAGCCGGGTCATCACCTGTCACACACCTATATGGTGATAATATGGCATCAGGTATAGGGCAGGTGGGTGTAATTTGGCCAAAATTACCTCATGGGCCAAATGAGGAGCCCATATGGGCCTTATTAGGCCTATGGGCCAGAGATTCCTCACCCCTGAAGTAAGGCATCAATAAAATCTCATGGAGACAAAGATAAAGGGGTGAAAAAGATTTAGAGACAGGAAGGTGAACAAACCTGTACACCTGTCATGCTCCAGGAGATCTCCTCAGGGACTAAGGTCCCAGGTCCCAGAAATACCAGCCTCTCACCCAAGTACTTACCAGCACAAGGTTTCTGGCTCAGTGTAGTCCAAAGAAACCAAGGCCATCACAGGGAATCCATACAGGTCAAAACATAATTCAGAAGCAAAGTTAAGAAACAGTCCAAGATCAATAACACAGGGTATTCTACAGGGTATAACATAGCAATGAGGAATAATTAGAACAAGGAACTACATATCTATGTTGTTTCAAGCAAGTAGAAGACTCAAGAAGGGGGACTTATATACTCTGGCCTACTAAACCACACCCTAACCACAGGTGCTGCCAGTGAAAGAGTATCAAGGATTGCTTACTAATGAGTAGATTCCTTTCTCATGAGAAGACCACCAACTGGATCCAAACTGCACTGTTGCCCTTTGACCTGGACCCAAAGCTTCTAGTGCCAGACCTCTCGAGGGGGAGGCAGCTCCACCACCTCCTCTGACATTTCCAGCAGTTCTTCCTCAGGAATCAACCCAGAGGGTCCTTGGCAATGAATTTAGGGGGCTCTTCCTGCTCTTCAAATCCCTGACCTGTAGGGTGTCTTGTTCATTCACTGAGGACTCAGGGTCTGGCACCAAGTCAGGTCTAGGCATGACAACAGGTGAAGAAAAAGTATTTGATGCTATTACCCACTTAACACTAGGGAACTGGGGGAAGAGTTATTTTCTTCAAGATATCATTTTCTTCCAAGGCTACAAAATTCTCAGTACACAGAATGTTGACAAAGCGCCCAGGCAGCTGCCTCTCATAAATGATTGTTGATGGGCACAAAAGGACACTACATATACAAAACCCTTTCAGAAAGCATTCGAAAAGCTGCCAGTCTTGTAACAAGCTACAAGGAATATGTACTAAAACAAGGGCCTGTTGGTAGGAAAAAGAACCACGCAATCAGAAGTCAGCTCAGCATCAACACCAGGCCTTTCAGGTTACCTTCTGGTACAGAATACCTGACCCAGAACTTGAAAAAAGCTGCAACTCCTTTACTGCCCACAATTTATTCACACAGCACAGATCATCCCTATTTAGTCATGAAACCTACTGGATGGCCTTTGGAATTAACCGTCTCTACCATATGATTGCTATGAGATACAGCAAGATAAAAATTACAAAGCATCTTGCATAATAAGAATGCTAGAATGCTTTATCAGACATTAAAAGCCCTAGACAGTTTAGGACCTAGGTACTTGATGGGCCATCTGCTCCCATAGACACCTGCCTGGACTTAATAATCAGGTAAGGATGCCATCTTAACAGTGCTGCATTTGCTGAATGTGTGGTATGTGGCAACAAGTGAGGGAGCATTCTCCATATCAACACTCCGAGTGTGGAATGCCTTCCTCTCACAGTTTGACTGGCAACCCTCATGGATTTTCAGCACCAGTTAAATATGTGTTATTCACCCAGCCCATTGGCTAAATTATTTGTGAACTGAGGATGATTTTATGTTTTATTCGTCTTAAGTAATTTTACTGTGTTTCTTGTGTCTACCTTTACACTATAACCTGCTCTGGGATTATTTTAATAAAGAGCAGGCTACACATTTTCTAAATACAGAGAAATAATCCATAACAGTAATACTTTTTACTCATCTGATCGCATCTGCTGTGAATAATTTGAAGATGGTTATAATGCAGTTCCATATCTGAAACTAAGCAAGTCCAGGCCTAGCCAGCAACTGGATGGGCAACTATCTGACATCCCCCACACTAGTCAAGCTGCCATGTAAACCCAACAAGTCATTGTCACTAAGCAGTGAGAGAATGTAGTATAAAATAACCTACCACATATAAAACATAATGATAAAAAAAAAAAACCATGCATTTGGCTGGATTTCATCATGTGTTGAAATCACAAGCCATTCTTGGTCATTCCCACTGCTCTAAGAATGAAGAGTCAGTCTCATAACTGACACCTTCAAGAAAAAGGACACAAGTTTAGATTCTCAGAATGGTTTTACTGGGATGAGATGGAGAAAAACAAATAACTCTGTGAGCAAGTGGGCAGCGGGTCAGGCCAGTAAGGGCTGTCAGGCCCTCAGCCAGTGCCCAGACTGGCTGACTGCTGGTGCCAGGACTGGACATTACTATACTGGCAGTTGTAATTCCAGTCCCTTTCCTAATGATCCCTAATATGGGATTTGCCTTTTTCTCAGCTGCTGCACACTGGATCAATATTTTTATGAAGCCAGTTCCTGCCTTGATTCTGCTCACACGGCTCAGCCTTCCTCCGTCTGCAACTCTGATCTCTTCTCTCAAGGACAAACAAAAATCAACTTGGTGGAGGGCTCCAACCAAGACTGCAGGACCTTGAACAGCTTTATTTCTGGCCAGGGAGTCATGGTTCTCCAGTAGGAAAGAACACTAGGAATAATTTGCCATCAGATGGGCATGAGGATTTTTTATCCTTTAGAGAGGATGAGATGGCAGCTGAAAGAGAAGTGATGTTTGCACCCTTGAGCACTAAGCTGAACATTTAGAGAGTTTGTGCATGTGCACATGCACACTGAGGCTTTCCAAACATTCAATTTTAGCTCTGGAAGGGTGACAATAGTCAGCCATAATTGTCTCACTTTCTAAAATTCAAAATCAAAAGCTGGTTTTAGTTTACTCTCCTCTTGTCAACTGGCTTACTGTTGGCCTCAACAAGTTTTGTGATTGCTTGCTGTTGAGCACTGGTGTGAAAGTAACAGAAAGCCATACTACAACTAAACAGGGTTACAGAAGGGTAGATTAGTCCTCTTTAGAGGTCCATGGTTAAAAGATGCTTTGGACATGCAGAGCATGGCCACATCATTACAAAATGTGCATTGTCTGCTAGTTACAATAACTGGGATCATTCCATTACTTAACACCACATGCTGGCAAAAACAAAGCAAAGAAGGGTTAATTCATCTTTTAAAAAAGAGAGAAGGGGGAGATAAATTGAGCAGAGAGGATTGCAAATTGCGTTGCAGGCGCTCAAATGTTACAACAGCAGTAAAAGCAAAGAAGAAATGAAATTAATGCTTGCTTATCTGCTTTAGCTAAGTACTCAAGGTCTCTTTCTGTGCTGAAGATAGAAGCTGCAACCCACTCCTCAGTGCCGTGCCAGGAGACCCATCAAGATAGAAGCACTGCAGCCAAGGCATTATTATGTAGCCTCTGTTGTCCTGCCGTGCTGGCCTTGCTCGTTTCGCCTTGTGTCGGCCGTGTTTTGCCTCTCATCGCCTTTGCTTTTGGCTTCTCGGGGAGAACTTTCCTGTTGGTCGCGTCTTCGTGGGGCCTGTTTGTGCCGCCTTTTGGTGTTTGCTACGCTGGATGCTGGATGCTGAGAGTGAGAGGAGATGTCGCTTTTGGTTTCGCAAATGACGCACCTTGTGGACTATACAGGCCAGAAGCTTTGTTGAACTTTGTTGTGGTGACCTTTACCTGTTGTTTTAGTTTTATTGCTGTTTTGATGTTGTGATACTTATATATTATGACTTTGTACATCGCTCAGAGTGGCTCGGTTTCCAGCCAGATGGGCGATAAATAAATCGCAGAAATAAATAAATAAAAAATAAGACCCATAGCAACTCCCAATAGATCAAAAGCTGTGGTTACCTTGGTAACACAGACAACGGTTCCTTATTAACGGCAGCAAAGTGATCTTGTGCAGAATAAGCTGCACTGAATCCATAATGGGATTACAGCAGCCCCTTCCTTTCTCTCTCCCCTCTCGTCCTTTTCATCAGAAATGCATGATTAATAATAATCCTTTGCAGATGATTTTTTTTACATCTCAAATTGTAGGGTGGGAGGGAAATTATGTTGGGTTTCCCTGGAACCAGATTTGAAGCTTATTAATGGGTACAGCAGTCTTGCCCAACTGAAAGCCTGCCAAATGTTTTTTAAAAGATGATCAAGAGAATGCCTGCAAATGGAAGCTCCAGGAGGATCTAATTCAACTCCTTAGTAAGTTTAATAGATCACTAGATCTAACTTGAGCCTAGCTGACCTCTCCATTCACTCCCACTTACCACCTGCTTGTGTGAGATAACAGAACCAGTGAGCGTTTACCCACCCACAAGTCACAACAGCTACCAGGGTTTACTTAAAGAGGCCTATTTCACAGTCTCTCCTATCCAGTATTAGGGTATCACAAAAATAAAAAGAGAAAGGGCACTGTGAGACCCCTACTCAGGGCCTGGTCTCGTAACGGATCTCTCACACTGGCCCCAGCACAGGTCTCTCACGATCCCACTACTAGGCACCACCACCTGACACTCTGTAATGCAATACTACCCTGAGACTGTGCCTTAGTCTCCTCCACAGATTGCTACGTAGTGTCTGGGTGCACTTACAGGCCACAACCCCCCTGTATCTTTCTGCCTTTAAAGATTACAGCCCTGGGTTGCTTTGGATACCTGCTGCTGTTACACTATCCCTTCACCACTGCCACCACTGATAATGTTCCCAGCTTTGATATTTGTACAGTAGGGCCCAGCTTCTCAGCGCCCCGCTTTTTGGCATTCCGCTAATAAGGCGCCAGCTGGGCGATCAGCTGGAGGGGGGACTGGAGCTCCCCGCACGCCAGCTGATAGCGCCAGAGGAGGGGAAGATCAGCTGTAGCGTGCTCTTCTGCAGCAATCAGACTCCCGTTCGAGCTGCTCACGCCCGTTCGAGCTGCTCACGCCCGAGGAGGGGAAGATCTGATCATCTTCTCCTCTGGTGCGATCAGCGGGTTAGGTTGCAGACCCCCCCACGCTACAGCTGATCCGCTTTCTGGCGGTTTTCGCTTTCTGGGGGGGTCTGGAACCTAACCTGCCGTATGAGTGGGGCCCTACTCTACTGCTCACCCTTCTGGTCTCTAATATCCCAGCCAAGGAACAAGCATGTTGTTAAACCAAAACTGTTTATTTATTAACACAAGGAATAAACAAGATTACTTTAAGTTCAGTCCACATGCGTGTAAAGGTAAAGGTACTGCCTTCAAGTTGATTCCACCTTATGGCGACCCTATGAATAGGGTTTTCATGAGGCTGAGAGGCAGTGACTGGCTCAAGGTCACCAGTGAGCTTCATGGCTATGTGGGGATTCGAACCCTGGTCTCCCAGGTCGTAGTCCAACACCTTAACCACTACACCACCCTGGCTCTAACATGCATGTGGTTACATACAATAGTTTTCTCTTTATATATCTTAGTCCTAAAACCTGCCTCACTACCTGCCTAAACACAAATCCACCCCTCCAAAACCCAGAACCATCAGCCAACCAACCCCCAACTGTCATCCTCTCATTTATACCTTCAACTACCCACTCAGCCAATCACAACTCAGCATTCTGCAACATTCCAACACATGTACTCCCCCTACCAACTCTCTCTACTTACCATATTTACACTACAAAACCTGCACTTACCATAAATACTGTACAAATATAACAGAGGCATCACAGGCACCACTTAATTTTTTTAAAAGGACAAGATACGCACAGATTTGCATAACATTTGCATGTGCTAATTTATATGTAACTATGAAAATTTAGAACTAATGGATATAATTTAAATATAATACAATAGATTTCTCCAAAGACGGAGGAAGACTGTGGCCAGATGACCTGTGTCATTGCTTAGTAGGGATGCGCTGGAATTCCGCGCAATTCAGATTTGGTACTGAATTTTGTATTCATTCGTTTATTTGCTATCTCTGGAGATCAGATTTTTATGCAGTGATTTTCCATGACTATATTCAGAAAGCGATTTAAAAAAAAAATCGGTGTCTAAAATGTTGATATTAATATTGATATTTTATCAAATATTTCCTTCAATTTATCATCATTTCCTTTCAAAATACTGATATTTCCTTTTAAAATATCAATATTAATGTCAAATCGTTTTTTCCATGGGGAAAAAACCAGATCGGTAAAAGCATCGGTGGGGGGAAAAAAGGTAAAAAATCGCAACTGCTCAGTCAGCTATCCAGGTGTTAATATCTGATGGACAACTTGAAGTTCTCTGCTGCTCTCTCTTCTTATAGTTCTCTCTTCTTAAACCAGACTTGGACCAGACAGCCCTTCAAACGAAGGACACCTTCAAGTAAAGGAATGTCCTCTGACTACCCTTCAAAGAGAGGTCTGTCCTCTAAAGTAGGGCACATGGCCACCCTATTTCTGGTCTCTTAAAAATGCTTAGATCTCCAATCTAAGTAATTATAGACTACCTTATTCCAAGCAGAACAAAAACAATTTTAGGCAAACAGTATCTTCACTAATTGGCATCCAGACAAAAACTGCTTATGCAATACAATGAAGTTGCATTACAAACCCAATTAAACAGCATTTTAAGAAGAGAGGGGGAAATTGAGAAAAACAACTTTTTTTAAAGTAGAGGGAGCAGATTATTGAAGGGCCTTATCACAAAAGAGGCCCAAATACACACTAAATTAATGCAAGTTGGTGGGATTCCACAAGGTAGTTTTCTATGGGCTTTGGGTATCCCACAGAGGGCGGTCATGGCTACTTCCCCTGGCAGTGCTTTTCTATCTAGCCGCCCACTTCCTGATCTAGTTCTGTATACTCTAGAAATAAAGAGTAGGCTAGTCTCTGAAACCAACAAAAGGGGGGGGGGAGAATTAGTTCATTCAGTATTAGCATGAGCTACCAAACTGATCCAGACTCATTGTTACCATTACCATCCTCTCTAATAGAAAACTTGGGAGGTAGACTGCCAATCAGTTTGGAAGCCAAATACCACCACCACACATAAGATAAAGATTTCTACAAACTTGAAAACTCCCTCTCTACGCAAACATGTAAATCTCGCTGGCTGGAGTCTTGAACTGGGGCATGTCACTGTGTATCAATGCTTTTAGCTATTATAAACCTATAAGGGTAGAGTGCACTTTCCAAAGTATTATACTGTATCCTGTTTAATTCATTTTATTTACCCCACTGCTGAAATAATTGCACTGGTTGCCCATTAGCTACTGGTCTAAGTTCAAAGTACTGCTTTTGGTGTATAAAGCCCTATACAGCTTTGGACCAGGACATCTGAAAGATAATTTTAACCCTTATATACCCAGTTGATCACTGCACTCTGCAGGTGAAGGCTTCCTGCAGATACCATCTTATCAGGAGGTCCATTCCACACAACAAAGGAAGTGGACCTATGCTTTGGAATTCACTCCCCTTAAATATTACAGGCACCATTTCTGTTGTCTTTTTGGAACATATTGAAGACCTTCCTCTTTCAACAAGCCTTTTAAAAGTAGAGACCTTCTCCCAGTCTGCATCTGTGTTGAAATTGTTTTTAAGATTTTTGGGGGGTTTTTTTGTAAAGTTTTTTTTAAAGAAGCATTGTTTATAAAATGTTTAATAGATCTTTTTAGTGTTTTATCACTTATTTGCTGCCCTGGGCTCCTTCTGGGAGGGTGGGATGTAAATTTAATAATAGATAAAATAAAATAAGATTCTGGCAGAAGCACCAGCAATCCATATGTCTGGTGTGCCTTCATACTGTAGTCCAGCTTTGATAAAAGAAGCCCAAAGCATCCATAGACTTCCTATGAGTCAGCTGTGATCCAGTGACTAGGATGGATGGGTGGACATATACAAAGTTTCAGTGTTCCTGATGAGAACAAAATATGACAGAACCCAAAAGAAATTTCATTATCAGAGCTCAGAAGTAACCCCCAAAATATTTTGTATATATGTAGCATTTTGAGTGTTCAATGAACTCTGCATATCTCTCTCTCAGTAATCCTTGCAAAAGCCTCCAATGATATTACTGAGGGCAGGACATGCTGACTTGCCTAAATCCACTTGACGAGTTCATAACAGAGGCAAGATCTGAACCAGAAACAACTTCCCAACTTACACTCTTGGTCTCTAAATCACACCAGCTCTCAGCTGTTTTTGCAGAGGTGGGCAGTACTACTAATCTCCTAAAAACTCAAACTGGGCTAGGTGGACCTTCTATGAGGCAGTAGATGACACTTCCTTCAATGATCTGAAAACAACAAAAATCCAATTCTTTTTTTTTAAGAGCAAAACTAGCACAGACAAAAAATATTTTTGTATAATCATATTCCAAGATATATTTGGCAGCAATACTGGGGAGATATTTTTAGTACAGAATTTCTAGATCTCCACTGGATACCTCTGGAGATCCTCCAGGAAGTTCACCCATTGTCAATTGGTACAGAATTTCCTATTCCCTGATTTCTTGCTGCTGTTCATGGTCCTTATCTTCTTCAGTCTGCCGTACAATGCTCTTCTAACCGCAGGAGTTAGTAAGAATCTATACATTTGTCTCCAATTCATATTCCATATTCCCTCCAACTGCAATACTTGCACTGCTCCAACAGCACTTGAAGACCACTCCTGCAGAGTTCAAGATTCATCTGCATTGTCACAACGTTGACAAGAACCACTCAGGTCTTTATTGTTAGGGGAATAACACAAAAATGATTTGATCACTTCTCACAATGGAATGTTCATCGACTTGGAGCTCTGTCGGTTGAAGAGGAGGCAGAAACCTGAGTGTACTGCTAGCTTCTGTTCTTAAGGAATGAAAGCAAACTACAAGGTCAAGGAAAGGATCATAAGCACAAAAGAGGAAAGCAAGGAGAGTTCATTTTTCCCCTTATGTGGGCAAGTTATTGAGACTTTACTGCTAACAGTTCAACCTGCATAGCAGATTCTCAAGCAGATTTTCACACAACCTGTAAAGAGGAGACACACATGCCCTTTTTAAAATATTGTGCTGCCACTTCTTTGGGCCTTCAGTGATTATTTAAGCAGGACATAGGAACATAAGAAGGCTTAAACCTGAACAAACTGTTTGTTCACCTTGCCTAGCACTGTCTACTCTGACTGGCAGTGGCTCGCCAGGATCTCTGCTATGCATTGCCTGCTATGATTTTTATAGTGGCTATGCCAGGGATCAAACCCTTCTGTATACAAAGCATGTGTTCTTTCTCTGATGCATGGCCCCTCCCACTATGTAGCTGTGACTGCAAGGGGCCTGTTCAGTCACTCAATGAATCCATGCAGAAGAGGAGGTAGAACTTCCCCATACATTTATTGAAAACATAAAAGGAGTGGCAGCATGTCTGAAAACAGCTAAAGAACACAGATTTCCATAACATGCACACATGCTAATTTATAGACATAGATGCAAACTAAGAAGCAATTGCTACTATTTATTTATATTATAATCGGGTGACCCGGCTACCTACTCAGCTTGCTGTCCAGGTGCTAAGGGGCGACTGGCAACTTCAAAGCCCCTGCTGTCTCTTCTTATGGTTCTTCATCTTTAAACCGGACTTGGACTGGAAAAATAGAGGACTATTCTGCAGAAGCAGGATACATGGCCACCCTAACTGCTAACCGTATTTGTGATTGTCCGGTTTTCCCCATGCAAGAGAATACTCAAGGAAGGTTAGGTATGTGAGAACAAGAACTGTTTGGGTGAATCAGCCCTCATTTCTGCAGAGGGCAATGCAACCCAGCTGTGAATATTTAAAAAGTTATGAGGAGAATGGCCCCAACTGGCTCAGGCTTGAGATGCATTCTGCTATAGATTGTTATTTTTCTACAGCTGCGCTCCTCAATTATGAAGCAAGGTGACATTTCCCCTCCATTATAGGGGTGCTGAGTTCAATTAAAATTCACTGAAGATTGTGTTCTTTAGCACTGGGACCAGATAAAGACAGACAGCCAAACCTTGCTGCATCTCCTGACATATGAATTCCGGGTGTCCCTTTCTCAGTATGCAACTTCAAACTGCTGCAGATCAACCAAAGTGATATTGCAGCAATGTTTCTCGGTTAATGGGAAAGGATGAGGAGAAATCTCTGCTCTGAGACACACTGAGTTGTATCCAGTGTAGTGCTAAATTAAAATCACTTAGTAGTATACTTGTTCCGCTGGAGAAACTTGTGCTAGGGATACAAAATGTCTGGATACAGCCCACTGTCTGCAGCAGATTTTTTTAAAAGGATAAGATCTATTAAACAGAGGTAAGGAAAGACAAAAAGAGAAATATAGGGTTTGCAGTATGGAAAACGCAATCTCATCCTTCTTCCATATAACACAGAGCTGTGTATACCTATGGCAAGGAAAGCCAACGTGGTACCCTCCAGGTGTTGTTGGATGACAACTCCCATCTGCGCCCTGCCAAGTCAGGGATGATGAGAGTTGAAGTCCAAGACATCTGGAGAGCACCAGGTTGGGAAAACGGCCCTAGATGGATTCACCCGATTAAATCAATTGAAATCTGCATTATTACAACTAGATACCAGGTAAGGTTTAAAAAAGTGGTGTGTCTCATTCACTGTATTGGACAAGAGAGATTTGCATTAAAAAGGTGGACAATATGTGCACCTGATGAAATGCACTCTACTCCATGATAGCTAAGACTCTGTTGTTTTTGCTGCAAGAGACTGACACAGCTTCCTTCCTGGAAGAAAATATATATATAAAGAGCAGCTTTCACCCAAGCACTTTGGACAAATGTTGCTTCTGACTGTAACTCACAAATTCACATGGGACTTTCATCTCTATGCAGTACATCAGTGAAAAGAAGTGCCATGGCTTTAGCTATTGATAGATAGGACAACCTGCCCTTATACATTCCCTCTTGCAGCGCACAGACTTTTGATACATGCAAAAAAAATTAAAAGCCCAACATGCATGTTTTCTATGGCATTTGGCGATGTCCCTTTCTGATAGTATAGGTGCACTGTGAAATGCTTATACCAAGTGAAAGTGCACTGGAAGACCAGGAACTAATTGCACTGCAGCCAACTGTGAATAGCTGCTCATGTATATGGTCTGTTCATGTCAGCGGTGTAATGGCAGAAGAATGAGCTCATGCGAGATTACCCTTTCCCTTCTGTGAAAGGGGGAGAGAACCACACTTTGAAAATCCAAAAAATGGTGCAATTTGCTCTTCTAATGTTCACATAAGAAGGCCACATGAGGGCCACTATTTGCAAAGCTTCATCAGCTACAGAAACCTACTCCTAAGTCTTTATGCATTACACACATAATATGCAGGAAGCAGAAGAAACATTTATAATGCTAAGGATTTGCATTTTTCCTGTTAGCTAAAAAAATAACCTCCGTGCACCAACCTCCATGGATATCAGGCCAGTATATCTAGAGGGCAAGGAAGAGATTAAACTGCCTCGTTGAGAGTGAAATTTGGTTTGGAAGGACGAGCATACAGCTTATCTCCAGAAATGTGTGGACTCAAAGATGGCTGCAATTTATTAATGTCTTATTCTTCTCTGTACCAGACGTGCCCTTGCATCTCAGACCATCATCACACAGTTTGCTACTGCTTATATGAGAAACCAGAAACAGCAGGCTCTAGTCTAAGGGAAGCTGGAGGTACATGGTCAGAGCAGGGGCCCAAGACAGAGCAAAAGCATCAGGAATGGCTCAAAATGAGATGCATAGACAGAACTGAAATCAAGCAGGCATGCAGACACACATAGCATACATCTAAGGTAGTTAGCAGGCAAGAGAAAGGAAGTGTGCCTGCAAAGCTAAACCTTACCCTTTAGCGTAGATTCCAGTCTCTGCAACATTCTTATTCACACTCTTCTGCTACTGAATGGGTTATTCTTCTCTCCTCACAATCAACATACCTGCACTCTCTCACTTACTATTCCAATATGCAGGAAGCAGAAGAAACAGCTGCAAGGCTGACTCATGCATCAAAACTAAGGAGGACTTAATTGTTCATGTGATTTTCTTGGATGCACTGTGACTCCTTTAACGTAATCCAGCGGCATGGGTAGGTCATCCAGAATGATTCAGCCAAAAGTGTAAAACTAGCTCACAAACAGCCAGAGAATCATTGCTATATAGAAAGAGAAGGAAGCTCTAGCATTTCCCATAGAAAACTCTATTATCAACAGTGAAAAGCACATCATTTTCCCTTGTTCCTCAAGGCACTCCAGGAATTTGGAAAAAAACGCTCTCTAAAGTTTATTCATATGACCACCCTGGCACGTACACAGATTATGTGGATCTATTCAAAAGTCAGCATAGCAGCACATGATAATGTAAAGACAACCCATATTCACCATGCCAACACAAATAATTTTGTGTTTGTGTTACATTCCTGCCTTTTTTTTAAAGTCTCAGTAGTTTTATGGTATTTTATTGTCTTAAATCAGGGGTCACCAACCTTTGTAGACCTATAGGTATTTTTGGATTCTTGAGCAACTGCTGTGTGCACCACACTATCTGGTCACTTCTCTTCCCCAAAGATCACCCCCCACTCCAATACAAAGAAAGAGAGAAAGCGTGTGAACACAAGCTTCACTTTTCCAAGAGACCTGGGTCAAAGTATAATTAATCTAAACCTTGAAAAGCACATTGAGCTGAAAGAGGATGGGGGAAAGAGCCTCATTCTCCCAACTTCCTCTTCTAGCTCTATGCATTATTCAAGGGGGGGGAAAGGTAA
The DNA here is from genome assembly GCF_030035675.1 of Rhineura floridana. Lineage (NCBI taxonomy): Eukaryota > Metazoa > Chordata > Lepidosauria > Squamata > Rhineuridae > Rhineura > Rhineura floridana. Next base: position 42,946,275 of record NC_084485.1, on the reverse strand, counting down.
TTACACCTCATGACCAAGGGGGGGTCAGAGGCTTTGCAGGTACCGGGGAAAACCTCAAGAGTGCCATTGTGCCCATGGGTACCACAATGGTGAATGCCGAGCCCAAAATTGACTGCAAGGCACCTTGAAGTCTTTTGAAGTCTATTAAAAAAAAAATAGGATGACACTGCCAGGAGTGAGTTGAAGTTACAACTTGGTTGCATGACCAAGTTATAGTACAGTGGTTCCCAACCTGGGGACTGTGACCCCCAGGGGGGCTGTGAAGTAATCCAGAGGGAGCCGCAAGCAGCAGAAAAAAATGAATTATTTATTAATTTTTTAGAAAAACTCTTCACTCCCTGGACACTGTCTGTTCCCCACTGTTGCTGGAGATGACACCTCCCCCTTGCTCCAAATGAGAGGGGAGGACTTTTGCTGAAGCGTCAGAGCGTCTTTCAGGCACGCCAAGGGCAGGCATCTGCCTATAAAACATATGGCAGACACCAAAGGAAGGTGAGGGTGGAGCTACCAGGAAGAAGAGGGGATTACTATCACTGACTCCCATCTCCTCGTGCTGCTGCTGCTGCTGACACTCTTACTCACAACTGTCCAAGACGCTGCAGCAGTTGAGGGCTTCCCCCCTCCTACGTGCCTAAATGCATGCATGTCTACAGATGCTTGCAGAAGGGACAGGTGTGTTTATGTGCATGCGCGTGCTGATCTGTCTTCTGCTCCACTCTCTTTCCCCAAGTGCATGCTAACCAAGTTATCTCTTCTGATTATCATCCCAAGGCCTAAAAGCACTAATTCCCCTCCTCAATCTATCCACCCTTTCGTCTTCACAATCTGACATCCCCATCACTACCACATTGCTGCTTCATTATTATTATTATCATCATCATCACCACCATCATCTCAGCAGGTTAGATGAGGCTGGGGTCCACATACCGCAGCTGAAATGTATTTATTTATTTATTTATTTATTATTGCATTTATATCCCACCTTTCCTCCAAGTTGCTCAAGGTGGTGCACATAGTTCCCCCCCTTTCCATTTTATCCTTACACCAACCCTGTGAGGTAGGTCAGGCTGAGATACTGTGCCGGGTCCACGGTCACCCAGTGGGCTTCATGGCTGGGTGGGGATTTTAACTTGGATCTTAGTCCAACACTGTAACCCACTGGTGTTGGGAGACAGGACTGTACATCTTCAGACTCTGGGTGGGTGGGTTAGGGATAGGGGATACCAATTTGATGAACCTTTGCATTAAGAAAAGAAAGCAACACCTCCCTGTCTGCAGGGAGCTTTTTATGGAAAGGAATATTTGGAGATTTTGCCACACACCAAGTTTTCAATTAACAGAGGCTAAAATTACAATTAGCATGGGGGGGGTCACAACATTTTTTGAGCTTATAAAGGGGGACCCATACTCATAAAGGTTGGGAACCACTGTTAAGATGCTTCACCTGAACCCCACCCCCCAATGCCATGATCTAAATTGGATGCCCTGCTTCTAAACTGCTTAAAGAACAGTGGGAGATCTGAACATGAATCTCTTGCTGTCACATCTAGTTTTGCCCTAATAAAAAAGGGTGATCCGAGTCTATTCTTCCCAACCCACAACCAGAAGAATACATATTTGGAGAAGTCCAATATTTTACAAAATTGTTGGTTCCCTGATTTCCCCCTCAAAGCTCAATGTTAGAAAGAACCTGGGTAAATAATAATTTTAAATTAAAGATTATAAGAATGAGTTATTGGAAAGTCCTGTTTCAGACAAGTTACTCAAAACTGGGATCCTAATGCATAGAGCCATGGGGAAATGTCTTTAAAGGCTATCAGTCAGGAATTTCAAGCAGAATAGGGAACAGGATTTCAGCAATCTGGAGGCACAAAACAGCTTAAATTCTGATGAGGGAGTGCAAGAAATAATAATAAAGAGACATTGGTCATATTAATCACAAAGAAGTGTCATATTTGCAAAACAGCACACGTGCACACAAGCACACACCGAAGCAGTGTAGAGCCTGAAAAGAGGGACAAATAAAAGAAGACTTTGGGAATCCACTGTGCTTTTGTATTTCACTGTTCAAACAGCTTCAGTAGTAACAGCGGCTACCGCTAACCTTTCACAGTGAAGTCCTGAAATGTAGTCCATCTGTATCTGAGAATGTCCTTATATAGACACAGCCAAAGCAAAAAATGATTTGTGCTGATTAATACAGTCTTAGATGTGGGGTTAACATTCCTGGTAATAATGAGGTTGGTGTCTACCCAGCACTTCCACCTTTCTGAGGACGCAGCAAAAGAGGAAACTGAAAATAAAAGAATGATGCATTCATGAGCGATGGGCTCCTCAGCATGACTTGCTGTGTTCAGTTTTTCATAAAAGTGAATGGCTTCTATTGATTTCTGTGAGATCAAGAAAAGGGGGTGCAAACTATCAAGCAACGACACCAGAGAGGAGGAAGTAAATTGCCCCTCTACCCCCAGACATTGTTGATGCTGATAAGGGGAAGGACACTATTTTGCCCACACTGCATAGGTTTTGCCATTTGCTCTGCATAACTCAGTGAGGGACCACTGACTTTCTAAGGAAGAAAAGAAATAGGCTGCAACTGAAGACAAAGTAGCGGGGAGTCAAAATCTGCTCACCCACACCAGATATTCATTGAACCCAGAGTCTAGGACAGGAGATGGAGTTTGCCCCATCTCAACTATTTTCTCAAGTCCAAGCAGCGCATGATGCTAGACAGACAACTGGAACTCTCCACCTCTCACCACCTGTGTCAAATACAATGGGATGAGGTGGAGGTCTGTGATCAGAGTGCCAATCTCTTTTTACAGCTGCTGTGGGGAGAGCGAGGGGACTGAACTGGGGCCATAGAGATATGAGTGGAGAGATTAAAAATGTTTTCCCCTTCACTGCTTTCCTGATCTAGCACCCTTGCACCCCCCACCTAGTTGCTATTTGCCCATAAGGAAAACATATATCTATATTTTTTTCATTGAAGAGGCAAACAGCAAGTGGGAGATTAGATCAGGAAATCTTAAATCTGTCTTCCCCAGCACCATGATACGAATCCAGTTCACACACACACACACACATACGTGTATACACATACACACTTTTAAAAGAAATTATGACAGACAGAAGATCTGGTCAAGGATCAGATCATCTTCAAAGCCTCATCAAGTTTGGCTCTGAGAACGCAATTAACAGCATTCTTTATGTAAAGCTCTATATCAGTGATTTCACATACGTAAGGAGAAAAAAGGAGGGAGAAGATGTCTTTGAAGTGTAGCATACACAGGAGTCAACTGCAATTAGAGGGAGACTTTAACAAATCAGAATTTAATAATATTAATATCAGTTGGACCAAGAAGTAGAAGACGTTTCTCTGCTCCCAAGAGGCAACTGTATGCTATGCTGCCTTTGAAAGAAAGAACAAATCCTAAATAAATCCTAAGTAAATAGAGCAGTGCAGAAACGATACACATGCACACTACTGCCTGCCAGGTGTGTGTTATTGCTAATCCCCAGTTTTTCTACTTTTGTCATGTAGGAGACCATTGGCTCTCATGAGGAACCACTGTGGAGCAACCAAACATCACAAAGAGTGTGTTTAGAATGTATTTGGACTGGAGACCCAGAGGTGGAGGTGGGAACGGGTAGAGGGATGTCAGCAACTGAGTTTGTTTTTCCTTTTTCTAATTAACCCGGATCATGCTTTTCAAGTGAATTTCTCTTACCTGCACACTAGCAATACACAGGTCCACAGCTACATGCCATTCAGAATTATTATTTTTTAAAAAAATAGCCTTATTTGCATCAAGGAAGCCAGGATGTATTAAGCACAACAGTTCAGAGTATGCAGCAAATACTTTCATTCTGCAACACTAGCCTCAAATTAAAGAAACCCATAGCTCATTAAAAATGGAGCACATCACTGCTAATCTTTACCTCCAAGCAATAACAGCGACCAACCCATGCCATCCCAACAGGCAGTTCCAAAGAAGTCAGCCCCTTTTGCAGATGCATCTGAGAAACAGATGCAGGGCTGGAAAACTGACAATTCCATTTTTCAAATGACAACCCAAAATGCAATAGGTCAAAGATGACATAAAAGCAGGATGCATTATTATTAAGGGCGGCCAGATCTCTTTCCAGGACACTTTACAATAAAGCAAATACTATATTTATGAAACTATGAGAAAAGCAGAAAAAGAAGTACCCAGTTGATGTGGAGAGGAATACCACAACTCCAACAAAATTTAACTATTTTGCATCTGAAGTGTTTATCAAAAATGGGGAGGGGGGACATGATGTAAAGACTACATACACACTATAAATATGGGGAAGTTGCAAAACAAACGACATTTTATTTGGGAAGCAGATAGATTGGTAAATACAGCAGAGGTATTTTTTTACCAAGACAAAAACCAAAAATAAATTCAGCCATGCTGTTGTGGAATAAAATAATACAATCCCAGTCAGGCTAGGTTGACATCAGCAACATCATCCCCCTATACCTAGCAAACATGGACCATTTTGCTGGAAGAAACCAAATGGCTATTAGCAGTGTTAAAGTCAGAGGAAAAATACAAACTCAAAACAGACAGACGTTATGACCCCAGCATCAGACTTCCCCCATGTGCAAGCAGATCAGGCCAAGGACTCAAGAGGTGGTTTCAAAGTGGGAAGGGGAACTGAACTCAACAATATCCAAAAAGTATCCCTGTTCTCTAGAAAGTCCTCTACATCAAGATCCCATCTTGTCACCACCTCCTCAGACTGAGGTCAACACAATGATGTCCTTTAAATCAGAGGACTCCAGCACAACAATGCAGCAGAACCACAGTCTCCTCCACACTACTGGAGTCCAAGACCCTTTAAAGTGTCCAGGTCCCTTTAATTTTAATTTATTTAGATATTTTTTACTAGAAAAAGCTTCTACCAGTGGAGCAGAGCTAACCACCCACTGAGCTGAAATCCTATTTAGGTCTCAGTTTGGGGTTGTCTGTAGCTGAAACAGCATTTCAGCCTGCTTGCATTAATCTCCAGTCTGACCTCCACATGGAGCTATCCAGGGTGCTACCTGGACCAAACTCTGCTTTGCCATACTGGAACCTTGAACTGTTTTGACCTACTAGAACCAGAACTTCACCTCACTTTGCTTTGCCTTGCCAAAACCAAGAACCAACTACCCCAACTTGGAATCTCTTCTGGGTAAGACCATCACCTGCAACAGAACAGAACAGAAATTGAGGAAGCATCCAAACTAGGAAATGTGGTAGTAATGGGTGACTTCAACTACACGGACATAGACTGGGTGCATATGTGTTCCAGTCATGACAAAGAAGCAAAGTTTCTAGATATTCTAAATGACTATTCCCTAGACCAGTTGGTCATGGAACCGACCAGAGGGACGGCAACCCTGGACTTAATCCTCAGTGGGGACCAGGACCTGGTGCGAGATGTAAGTGTTGTTGAACCGATTGGGAGCAGTGACCACAGTGCTATTAAATTAAACATACATGTAACTGGCCAATTGCCAAGAAAATCCAACACGGTCACATTTGACTTCAAAAGAGGAAACTTCACAAAAATGAGGGGATTGGTAAAAAGAAAGCTGAAAAACAAAGTCCAGAGGGTCACATCACTCAAAAATGCTTGGAAGTTGTTTAAAAACACTGTATTAGAAGCTCAACTGGAGTGCATACCGCAGATCAGAAAAGGTACCGCCAGGGCCAAGAAGATGCCAGCATGGTTAACGAGCAAAGTCAAGGAAGCTCTTAGAGGCAAAAAGTCTTCCTTCAGAAAATGGAAGTCTTGTCCGAATGAAGAAAATAAAAAAGAACACAAACGCTGGCAAAAGAAATGCAAGAAGACAATAAGGGATGCTAAAAAAGAATTTGAGGAGCACATTGCTAAGAACATAAAAACCAACAACAAAAAATTCTATAAATACATTCAAAGCAGGAGACCATCTAGGGAGACAATTGGACCCTTGGATGATAAGGGAGTCAAAGGTGTCCTAAAGAACGATAAGGAGATTGCAGAGAAGCTAAATGAATTCTTTGCATCTGTCTTCACAGTGGAAGATATAGGGCAGATCCCTGAACCTGAACTAACATTTGCAGGAAGGGATTCTGAGGAACTAAGACAAATAGTGGTAACGAGAGAGGAAGTTCTAAGCTTAATGGACAATATAAAAACTGACAAATCACCGGGCCCGGATGGCATCCACCCGAGAGTTCTCAAAGAACTCAAAGGTGAAATTGCTGATCTGCTAACTAAAATATGTAACTTGTCCCTCGGGTCCTCCTCTGTGCCTGAGGACTGGAAAGTGGCAAATGTAACGCCAATCTTCAAAAAGGGATCCAGAGGGGATACCGGAAATTACAGGCCAGTTAGCTTAACTTCTGTCCCTGGAAAACTGGTAGAAAGTATTATTAAAGCTAGATTAACTAAGCACATAGAAGAACAAGCCTTGCTGAAGCAGAGCCAGCATGGCTTCTGCAAGGGAAGTCCTGTCTCAGTAACCTATTAGAATTCTTTGAGAGTGTCAACAAGCATATAGATAGAGGTGATCCAGTGGACATAGTGTACTTACACTTTCAAAAAGCATTTGACAAGGTACCTCACCAAAGGCTTCTGAGGAAGCTTAGCAGTCATGGAATAAGAGGAGAGGTCCTCTTGTGGATAAGGAATTGGTTAAGAAGCAGAAAGCAGAGAGTAGGAATAAACGGACAGTTCTCCCAATGGAGGGCTGTAGAAAGTGGAGTCCCTCAAGGATCGGTATTGGGACCTGTACTTTTCAACTTGTTCATTAATGACCTAGAATTAGGAGGGAGCAGTGAAGTGGCCAAGTTTGCTGATGACACTAAATTGTTCAGGGTTGTTAAAACAAAAAGGGATTGCGAAGAGCTCCAAAAAGATCTCTCCAAACTGAGTGAATGGGCGGAAAAATGGCAAATGCAATTCAATATAAACAAGTGTAAAATTATGCATATTGGAGCAAAAAATCTGAATTTCACATATACGCTCATGGGGTCTGAACTGGCAGTGACCGACCAGGAGAGAGACCTCGGGGTTGTAGTGGACAGCACGATGAAAATGTCGACCCAGTGTGCGGCAGCTGTGAAAAAGGCAAATTCCATGCTAGCGATAATTAGGAAAGGTATTGAAAATAAAACAGCCGATATCATCATGCCGTTGTATAAATCTATGGTGCGGCCGCATTTGGAATACTGTGTACAGTTCTGGTCGCCTCATCTCAAAAAGGATTATTATAGAGTTGGAAAAGGTTCAGAAGAGGGCAACCAGAATGATCAAGGGGATGGAGCGACTCCCTTACGAGGAAAGGTTGCAGCATTTGGGGCTTTTTAGTTTAGAGAAAAGGCGGGTCAGAGGAGACATGATAGAAGTGTATAAAATTATGCATGGCATTGAGAAAGGGGATAGAGAAAAGTTCTTCTCCCTCTCTCATAATACTAGAACTCGTGGACATTCAAAGAAGCTGAATGTTGGAAGATTCAGGACAGACAAAAGGAAGTACTTCTTTACTCAGCGCATAGTTAAACTATGGAATTTGCTCCCACAAGATGCAGTAATGGCCACCAGCTTGGATGGCTTTAAAAGAAGATTAGACAAATTCATGGAGGACAGGGCTATCAATGGCTACTAGCCATGATGGCTGTGCTCTGCCACCCTAGTCAGAGGCAGCATGCTTCTGAAAAGCAGTTGCCGGAAGCCTCAGGAGGGGAGAGTGTTCTTGCACCCGGGTCGTGCTTGCGAGCTTCCCCCAGGCACCTGGTTGGCCACTGTGAGAACAGGATGCTGGACTAGATGGGCCACTGGCCTGATCCAGCAGGCTTTTCTTATGTTCTTATGTTCTTAACAGCAAGTCAAACATCAGTCAATGGAAAAACTGGCTTTGAAGTTGGTACTCCCAGAAAATGTTACTGGCCAATGGCAAAGGAATCCAGGAAACAGGGCCAAAATGAGATGTATTTATTTATTTACTTATTCTAAAATATTTCTATCCCGCCCTTCTACCTTAAAATAGGGCACTCAGGGTGGCTTACAAAACTAAAATCAAACACATACATAATAAAATTGTAAACAGTAAAATCACAAAAACATTAAAATAAATTAAAATATATATAATACAATTAAAATACATAAAATACAATATATATATATACACACACACATATACATATATATAGGGAGTGGTAAAGGGAGTACAAAGGTAAAATTTAACGTAGAAGGCATTAAATCAGTGTCAGGCTCTACCTTCAGTCCCTCCCAAAGGCTCTCTGGAACAAGATCATTTTCAGAAGTCTCCGGAAAACTAACAGGGAGGGAACAGAGCGGACTTCTTGGGGTAGGGTATTCCAAAGCTTGGGGGCCACAGCTGAAAAAGTTATCTTCCGTGTGCCTGTCAGTCTCACGTCTTTCACTCCAGGCACACAGAAGAGACCAGAGGCAGATGATCTTAAATCCCGGGCAGGTACACATGGGCATAAGTGGTCCCTCAGGTATATTGGTCCAAGGTCGTTTATGGCTTTAAAGGTCAGAACCAGCACTTTGAATTGGGCCCAGAAACAAATTGGGAGCCAGTGGAGTCAATAAAGCACAGGGGTAAAACGCTCCCTGCGCCATGCTCCAGTTAACATTCTGGCTGCTGCATTTTGAACCAACTGCAATTTCTGAACCATTTTCAAAGGCAGCCCCACACAGAGTGCATTACAGTAATCAAATCTCGATGTCACCAATGCATGTGTCACTGTGGCCAAGTCAACTGCCTCCAGGAACGGTCACAGCTGGTAGTCCAGTTTGAGTTGGCCAAAAGCACTCCTGGCTACCACAGCCACCTGATATTCAAGCAGCACAGCAGGATCCAGGAGGACTCCCAAACTGCGGACCTGCTCCTTCAAGGGGAGTCCAACCCCATCCAGAACAGGTTGCAACCCCGTCCCTGGTGCATTTTTCTCTTGACCAGCATCACTTCCATCTTGTCTGGATTAAGCTTCAGTTTGTTAGCCCACATCCAGCCCTTCATAGCCTCCAGGCACCGGTTTAGGATGAGCACTCCCTCCCTGCAATCAGGTGGTAGCAGAGATAGAGCTGAGCGTCATCAGCATATTGATGACATTGTACTCCATATCTCCTGATGACCTCTCCCAGCAGTTTCATATAAATGTTAAAGAGCATGGCAAACAGAATGGAACCTTGCGGTACCCCACAGGCCAATGGCCAGGGGGTCGAGTAGTAGTCTCCCAGCACCACTTTCTGGGTCCTGTCTGTCAGGTAGGACCGGAGCAACAGTAAAACAGTGCCTCCCAATCCCATCCCGGCTAGATGGCCCAGAAGGATACCATGGTCGATCGTGTCGAAGGCCGCCGAGAGGTCCAGCAGCACCAACAGGGATAGGGATTATTATATCCAAATATATAATATAATTATATTATGGGCTCCTGCTGGGAGGAAGGGCAGGACATAAATCAAATAATATAAATAAATGGGGTTTCTCCATCACAGTCTGGCCTGTAAAGTTAGTGGCCACAGACAAGAGGAACCTCTGTAGAATCTGTACATAACTGTTAGTTGGTTTGAAGAGTACAGAGTCCCTTTGAGACTTTAAGGGAAGACTTCATAGCCAACCCAGCAATCTTCCACCGCAGCCTGCAATTGTTCTGTAGAACCATCTTGCCAACTACTGTGTTGGGAAATCCAACAGGCTATCATTTACCTCCAAGTTTACAAATACAGCATCAGCATCTGCATCTTTACTAGCAGCTTGCGTGATAGGGTCACAGTCTTTAAAAAAGTACACCAAAAGATTGGGGCTTTTTCTTTATCTCTTTCCTGTTTGATATACAGACACAGTCACAAGCTCTACATGATATTCATAAGATAGATTATTATACTAGCTGTGCTTGAGCTGTAAAATGAGGCCAGAGAATGATAACTGGCTCATATGAACATTGATAAGAGTACCACCCCACTCTTTGTAGGAATCTTGAAATGCTTACTTAGAATCATCACCATCTAGGAGGAGATCAGGGAGCTGCAAACAAAATCAAGACTGGAAACACACAGTCACATCCAATCTCACCCTAGGGCCGGGGTTTTCATTCCATATTCTCACACATTTAAGTCTAGCCTTAAGCCTAGTATTTAAGCAATTACGTACATTTATTGTAATCAATAGTTCAACTAACTCATAATTCCTTTGGGCATTAAATTATGTCTAAATCTTTTTGTAATTGTCGGGGAGAACCCTATTTCTATCTTCACACTGTATTATCTCCTGCATGTTCCCGTCCTTGAGAAAGAGCATCCAATTCCATGGATGCCTGAGACTTCCAAAGGAAGTAAGCAATGTCCATGAAGTCATCAGGTCAAAGTCAGGTCAGAATACAGGGCACACCAAACAGGACCTTGAACAGCTCCAAAGCGGCCCAGCTGACTGATAGCGTCTCTTCATAAGGCAGCTACTGCAGCAGGCAGCAAGGGAACTGGAGTATGATAGGCTTCACCTCCCTGAAGGAACTGACCAGGTAGTTAAAAGGCCCTCACCTTATTTTGTAGTCTTTGACTTATGAAAGACTGGGGAGATAGGGGTACTGCAAGAGTTTTATCCCGCAAGTCAGAGGACAGTGGCACAACTGTATCTTCTGGGTAAGGGTATTGCAACAGTTTTATCTTACAAGTCAGAGGATGGTGGCACAGCTGTGTCTTCTGGCTGGGAGGACCCAAATAAGGTACTTCCCTTGAGGAAGCAGCCTCAACCTCAGAGTCCTCCAATGTGCAGTGGGTCATGACAGAATGGAAATACATATTCAGAAATATGTGCTACAGCCTTTCTTGGACTGTGTATCACTTCAGAGTACAGTTGGTGGTGGGGCTCACATCTCAATGCCTGCTTCTCACACATGCAAAAAATCAAAAGCCTGCCTGCGTGTAGAAAACGACTACATCAGAGAAGGCTAAGCTAGAACTCTTCTACCTGGCAGTTCCATTTTCCAGAAAGAGGGAGTTTTGATGCAAGAGATCATTAAAATTTGCTGTTTACCACCAGCAGCCTGAAGGGGTACAACATAAGATCCTTTCAACTGTCCAGTGATATTTCGGAATGTGTCATTTGGTTGCAAGTCTCCATATGCAATACCCTTTGCAGTTTGTGTGCAAATAAGGGACAAAAGACCTTCACATGATATCCTCAGTGATGGAGCTATGATACTGTGCCAGGTAAGGAAATGACTGGGGTTCCAAAATAAAAGGAAGCCTAACAACAGACTTTCAAATAGTGACTATATTAAGCTAATAACATCACTGTTTCTTCCGACCCTGCACTCTAAATGGAGTATGAGTGAGGTAAGCAACTGAATGCACACATACCCTTTGTTGTTACCCTGGTGGTCACCACGGCAGTGCCCTGGCAGCTATGAGAACACAATGTCCATCTCTCCTTAAAGATAGCGGAATGAACAGAATGTTCAGTTCATGCTATTTTCCCCCACACGTAGCCCCACATGTCACTGCTTACCTTCCCACAAACACACACCTATCTTCCAGTGGGGCAGGCTTCCTGCCATCCATTTAACTTCAAGGAGGCCCCTTCCAGTTGCCCAGTTAAGGCAGGAAACTTTCATGGACTACTCAACATCACTGTTATCATTAAACAGTTTCCCTCCCAAGCTAATAAACACATTGCTTTCTTCAACGTACCACATTAGCCCAGGCATTCTTTTCCTCACATCATTAGAATCACACAAGGGAACCATGGGGACATGCTAGCTGGCTCAGTCCACTCTGTCATGTCCCCGCCACAGTCAGTGAACTGGTGGGTGGCTGTAGGAGGAAAGCTGCTATACTCACAGCTGTTCCCTGTGTAATTTAGAACCCTGATTGTGCAGGGTTCTAAGTTACATGGGGAATGTCCATGAGGACAACAGGCTCCCTGCAGCAGATGTTTTACTTCCAGTGTGTGGAGGCCAGTGGGCCTGGGGAACAGGAATGCAATGCAAGGGGCAGAGGTCTCTATTGCATCCCCCCCCTTGTATGAGGACAAGAATGCCTCCATAAGGATATAACTCCAATACCCCTACAGCTCTGTGCTGGGCGAGAAAGCAGCCTAAAAGAAAAAGAAAGGAAACAGGAACATTGAGGAGGCATTGATTCCACAATAGCAGGACACACAGAAACAAAATGTATGTGCATCCAGGCACAAGTTTCACCATGGCAAAGGCATCCCAGCAGAAAGCAAGCACACAAGGAAACCAGTCTTCTCAAATCCAAGTTCAGGCTCTTTGGGTTTTTCATTTCTCCTACAACAATTGAGAATTTGTGGCAGATTACCTGGGAGTCTCAGTCAGGCTGACAGGATGACTGTCAAATTAGTTCTTTTGTAGCTGTACTTTTTCTTTCCCTTGCTGACATGATCACACCTGCGAGATGAAGCTAAATGTGCTGTACAAACTGGAAAATCCAAAAACAAAAGACTTCAGTCATAGGACCTGCAGCCCAGTTCAAATTATAGGAGATATATGACAGACTCGGTTTTATTCTTAGGGCTTGCTGCACTGTTGGTACATCCAAAGATCCTGGAGACAGAGAGACCTCCCCTCCCTTCTCTCCTTCCACCAATTTCACATGGTTTTCCAATAAATTGTTACTGCCTGTTGTAGCAAGGAAAAAAAGGGCTGCAATCCAGGAAAGAGAAAAATACTAACAGTTAAGCAAAACTCCTAGAGATGTTAGTTAATGCAGAATCAAATATT